>NW_013657633.1:73039-95191 GCF_000142905.1 Thecamonas trahens ATCC 50062
CCCCTCCCCAGTCGCCCCCTCCCCACCTCTCCACCCCCTACCTCCACCCCCGGTCCTGCCCCCCCCACCACCACCACCACAACCTCCTCCTCCTCCTCCTCCAACCCACAGCCGCTCACCCTCCAGGTCCTCCGCCTCGGCAAGCCTCAGTTTGCGCCCACTGTGGGAGGTGCTCCACTGGTGGATCCCCATGTTCCTTTGGAGCTGAGTCACGCAATGTATGCCGATGTGGCAGGTGAGAGCAAGGCCGTCGACTCGTTGCGATCCATGGGCCTCTCGCCTATGATGGCTCTGCCTGTCAGCTCGGCAGAGGTCTTGCTCGGGGAGACTCTCATGTGCTTTGTCTCCTTCCACAACTCGGGCTCGGCTCCGCTGGCGGATGTCGCCATCAAGATCGAGCTGCATACAAAGACTCAGCCGTACTCGCTGGTCGACAACGCCGCTGCTCCGCTGCAGCAGCTGCAGGCTGGCCACTCTGCCAACTACCTGGTCAAGCACGAGGTGAAGGAGCTCGGCCGCCACATGCTCCGCTGCTCGGCCTCGTACGTCCATGTCTCGGGCGAGCCGCGCGTCGTCCCGGCAAAGTACAAGTTTGAGGTCATCAACCCGCTCTCCGTCACCGTCCGCATCCCGCACCACGGCGACGCCCTGTTTGTCGAGGCTGAGCTGGAGAACGCCACAGACGTCCCGCTCTTCATCGACTCGGTCACCCTCGTTCCGGCACCCGGCCTCGCTTGTCTCGACGTCAACACCCAGTTCGACCCACCCACTGCGCTCGTCGCCTCAGAGTCGTCGCTGGCCCAGCTGGACTTTGACGCCCTCATGGAGGCGCCTGTTGACAGCGACTTTCTCAAGCCCGGCTGCGCCCGACAGTTTCTCTACCGCCTCACGCCGGCGCCGGGGAGTGGAACTCTGCTCCGTACTGTGACCAGCGTCGGCAAGCTTGATATTGTGTGGAAGACAGGGTTTGGCGAGGCCGGCCGTCTGCAGACCTCGCAGCTCGCCCGTGCACTTCCACCGGCACCAGGCCTCGCCATCGAGATTGACGAGCTGCCGGACGTTGTTGCTGCCTGCTCGCCGTTTGTGGCTGTCCTCAAAGTCACAAACGAGTCGCCGGCTCCGGTTGCGTTGCGGCTGCATGTCGCCAAGGCTACCGACGCCGCTATCGCCCTCGACGGCGTCTCGGGCACCGCCTATGGCGAGCTCCGTTCCGGCGCCTCGCTCCGCATCCCACTCCATCTCTTTGCCACTCGTCCAGGCATGCACCCGCTCCGCGGCATCCACCTCGTCGACACCCACACCGGCAACATGTACGAGGCTCGTG
Source organism: Thecamonas trahens ATCC 50062 (assembly GCF_000142905.1). NCBI lineage: Eukaryota > Apusomonadida > Apusomonadidae > Thecamonas > Thecamonas trahens. Next base: position 74,364 of record NW_013657633.1, read on the forward strand.
ACTTGGCGGTCATCTTCGTCGAGCCGCCGCACGCCGCGCCGTCGCACGCGCCCTGACTCGCGACCTCTCCGTTTACGGCTGCAGCTACTTTTCTTCTTCCGAAATCGCAGCGGGAGCGGAACCCAGTGGAGCGCCCGCTCGTCAAGCACATGCCGCTTGCCAACGCTCTTAGCCCGCTTGGCAAGATGGGCTTCGACGAGCTGGGGATCAAGGTTGACCACCCGCTGGCTATCCCAGTACTTGACCATGTCGAGCTGCTGCAGCGTGTCGGCCACGTCCTCGGCCTTCATGCCGGTGACACGGACAAGCGTGTCGAGCGAGACTGCCGGATGTGGCGGGAGCGCAGCGGCCATAGTCAGATCGTCCAGGTCGGCGTCGTCGACGTCGGCCAGCTCGCTGTCATTGCCCGCAACCGCCGCAGCCGCCTTGGCCCGGAGCGCAGCGACTCTTGTCCGCGGCAAGACCGAGATGTCCCTGTCGAGCTTGTCCGAGCCGGCCACCGCCGGCCCGGCGGGTGCGCCCGCTGCCGACTTGCGCGGCGTCGCCGCCGACCGCACCCTGTTCATCAGCTCCACCGCCGGCGACGCCGTCCGCCCGCGCCCACCGCCGCCGCCGTTGGCTCCCGTCGGCGTTCCGGGCGCCGACGACGACTGCGATGCCGAGTGCATCTTGCGCGCCGCCGCCAGCAGTCTCATCTTGCGCCCACGCTCCTTGTCAGCGCCCGTGACAAGGACGGCCTCGCCGGTGACAAGCGGCACAAGCACGTCGAGTACCCGCTGCCGCCAGTACGCCCGGTACGAGAGGAGACCGAGCTCGGAAAGCGGCTTCTCCGGCGAGCCGGGCTTGCCCTCGACCCGCGAGAGGAGGTACGAAAAGTCGATCAAGAACTTGCCGTACCCGCGCCGCTGGTAGCACGGCAGCGTCATGATGCACGCCACATTGTAGTCGTTGGGCGAGAGCTTCTCCTTGGAAAAGTAGCCAATGACATGCCAGCCATACGCATCCATCCGCGTCAGTACGTAGAAGAGGAACGGCTCCACGTCGTAGTACAGGGTTTTGTGGTCGAGAAAGAGCTTGGCGAGGAGGCAGAGGTTCTGGCAGTAGATCCTGTCCTTGGCGCCATCAACCTCAAAGACCGAGAGCTCACCCGACCGGTAAATCTCGTTGCCCGGTGGGTGCTTCAGCTGGCACTTGGCGGCGTGCCGGATAAGCTGGCTTTCACTCTTGAGGTAGGTGAGGCAGAACTCACAGAGGTACAGCACGCCCTTGCGGGTGTACTCTTGTGGATACGGGGCAAAGAACCACGTCCCGATCTCGTACTCGCCAATGACTACAACCTCAATGTTCTTCATCTTGCCATGGTGGATGCCACCGCCCGATCCGCCGCCTGTCGCCGATCCAGACCCCGTCGTCACTAGCCGCGACGACGACGAGCCGCTCGTTCCCCTTCCACCTCCACCGCCACTCCCTCCGCCACTCCCGCCAATCGCTCCGCCACTCCCGCCACTCCCGCCACTCCCTCCGCCGCCGCCACCACTCCCTCCGCTTGCCATTCCCTTGACCCGCTCTACCGCCGCATGGATGCCCTTGCTCTCCTCGCCAGCCGTTCCTCCTGCCTCGTCCCCTCCGCCGCCTCTCCGGGCTGCTCGCTCGGACCGGGTCTGACTCGAGCTGCGCTTCCGCTTGCTCCCCACCCGGATGCTCCGTCGTCGTCCACCCCTCCCCCTGCTACTGCTGCTGCTGCTGCTGCGCGTCTGGGCATGGTGAGAGCGGTGGTGGTGTGTGAGCGGTGGGTGGCGGCGGGTGGCGGTGGCGGTCACGGCTGCTACCACTCGCTCGCACTGCCTCGATCAATGGCTGGCGATGCGGCAACCGATGCCAGCTACCACTCCAGACCGGGATCGTTTCATGTATGCCCATCATGTTAATCGTGTATGTTCATCATGGGTACGCACTATGCCACTCATCTCCCAGCACAGGGCAATGGCTGCGGTTACACCATGGTGGCATCCATCTCGAAAAACACAGACACGCTCTCCACGCTCTGCACCACATCATGCGGAATAAGGCCAAGCATGAACATGGTCCGCCGATTGTGGGCATGAAGAGTGCGGACGAGCGGAACGATGACGCCGAGGAGAAAGGCAAGGAAAATGACAAGCTGCGCTACGAGCGCAATCAACGGGAGCTGCCGCCACAGCCCGCGCCGCCCGACCGAGTCGACGTATAGCGCTGTCGAGAGCCGCAGCCCATCGAGCATCTCCTTGTCGTACAGGTCCTCGATCTCCCATAGCGGCCGCAGCTCAGGGGTTAGCGCCTCTGGCCGCGCACGCGCAACAGCCCGCCCGCGCTTGATGTACTCGAGCACAAGCTGGCCCAGTCCCTGCGACGTCACGGTGTAGAGCAGCTCGCCTTCGCTGCGACAGAGCGATGCATTGCGCCGCAGGCATGTCCCGGGTGCCTGCAACCAGCTCTGCTCCGGAATTTTGAAGCTGTTGTGTCGGTTAAGGTGAAGATACTGCTCAACTGTCCGGAACCGATCCAGCGCACCCTCGAGCAGCTCACGCGTCGACGCTTGTTCGTCTCCGAGTGACATCCACACCGACTCAGGCAGCGGCAGCGCCACCATCTCAACCCACGGAAGGACGTCGAATGGAAGTATCACACTCGAAAACTGGTCAAGGACAACATCGTCCTCCAGCATGAGCTCGATCGCAAAGTCGCGCACGTCCTCGCTGAGCGCGAGCCGCAGCCCGCCGCGCGCCGTCGCCGTCGACACGTTCGCCATGTACTGCAGCTCCACAAGCGAGACGAGCGAGAAGCCGAGAACAATGACCAGTCCCACCATCGCCCCCAGCACCAAGCGCTGTCGCGTTTCGACACTGTCACGCCCGGCCGTTTTCGCCGCAAGCTCGACCACGCTCTTGCCCTTTCGCTTTGTCTTCCGCCGCTCGGCCTCGACCTCGCTAGCGTCAGATCTCTCACGCGAGGCAAGCGGACGCGCAGTTGCATCCACCACAACTACATCTGGTCGGAACCCGACCCGCCGCTTCTCGCGCACATCTTCATGGAGCTCATCCTGCTCCGATCCGCTCGTACTAGACGCAGACAGCGTCGACGACGACGATGACGTGCCCACCTTGGCCCCAGAGTCCGATAAGCCTGACGACGACGAATCGGTCCTCGTCACAACCTTGCGGCTATCAGACGAGGCTTCAAGCGATGCCGAAGACACTTGCGACAGCGGCGACATCGGCACCGGTACCGCCACAAGCGGCGGTGGGGTGGAAATGAGGCTTGGCGATGGAAGCGCCCAGCTTGCCGGCGACGCCGCCTGCACCGCCACGTTCGGCACGGTGTCGACACATTGCTCGTCACTACTCTCCTCGCTTGACGCTGTGCTGTCATCAGCAGAGCAACTCGCGGACAAGATCATACTCAGCTCCGACGACGACGAGTCCTCATCGATAACATCGTCGACCTCGGTCTCGGCGCTAACATCGGTCTGCGCCCGTGATCGGCGACTCTCCCGGACCAGTATCGACACAGCAGACTTGGGCATGGCGAGGAAGACCGCAACCGTCCGCCTCCGCCGCAACGAGGTCTGCCTGAACGCCGGAAACACCACCACGCCGATGACCACCAGATGGAGACCAACAAGGAGACCGGTGAGTGAGCACACCACCACAGTCGACTGCTGCATCGATCCCTCCACCATGCGATCCTCCAGACTAAGCGCGTGCTCGAACGCCCGCCGCAGCGACTTGCGCCCGTTGAACATCACAAACATGGCCATGTCGCTCGTCCCGATCCCGTCCTCCAGCTCGTAGTCGCTCGCATCAGCAGCTGCAGCGCTGCTGGTATTACGCACTGCGTAGTCGCCAGACTCGATCCTTGCGCTCACGACCGTCAAGTAACGCTCTGCCACGTCTGCAAACAGCTCAATGGCTTCGTCCAAGTTGTACCCACCGGCAGTCATCCTGAGCTTGCGCTTTGGTGCTGCTGGAAAAGACTCAAACATGGCATCGACGCCGTCAAAGTGGTAGATCGCAACTTGCGGCGCGCCACCGTTGAGCTTGTCCAGCCGCGCGCCGGGATCGTACAGTCCCGACGTGTCCGCCAGTCGCCCGTGGTAATACCGCATGTTTGCTGTAGCCGTCGCAATCCGCTTCGTGAGGGTGGCCAGCGACCGGGGCGAGTTGTCCACAAACGCCGTATCAAACGTCATCAGCGCGTTGAGCTCCTTCAGCCGCGGTACCATCGCGCGCCACACACTCGATGCATTGGCCTCGGTCGCGTAACGCACCGCAAGTCCCCGCTCCAGAACATGCAGCGACTGGATCGCCGACACTGTCCGCGACATCGACTGTAGCCGCAACGCCGCCCACTCGGCCCGCGGCGGCTTGAGCTCGGCCTCGGCCAGGAGCATGACCGACGCTATGTACACGGCAATGCAGAGTGCGGCAACCACAATGGTGAACGCACACAGCCGCCGCTGCAGCCGCGTGATCGACGCCGTCGTCTTGCCCCGCAGCGCGCGCAGCGCAATCGCCACATCCGACTCGTTGCGCGCCGCCCGCCGCCGGCTCAGCAGCCGCCCACGGCTCGACGCTACCATCCGCTGCTCGGTCGCTGAGACAAGCGACGGCGCGCCGTCGGAAGCCCGTTCGTCAACGGCATCAAAACTGGTCAACGACGACTTGCTCGCACCCTTGCTCGCACCCTTGCTCGCACCCTTGCTCCTTGCAGACAGCTCGCTCCCTTGCGAACCACCGCGCCGCAGAACGTGCTTGCCGGTCGTGCCCGAATCAAATGACTCAAACGGCGAGAGGAGGCCGGCAATTGAATCGGTCCGCGCTGACTTGCGTCGCGTTATTGATCCAATACTTCGAGGGCTGCCGCCCAATCGTCCACGCCCGATTCCTACCCGCGGCGCCGTAAGTGGGAGCAGTGCGAGCTTGACCGTTCCGCTCGTCACCTCGGACGCAACAACAAGAAAGCAGGTCGAGCTGTGTGACCGCGGATGCTGATGCGACTTGAGTAGCGCCAAGCCCTCGCCAGGCCCAGCATGATCGCTCGCCGGAAGCATTGGAAGTGGCGCACCCGACAGGCTGCGTGCCGCCATCTGTTTCATCGCCAGGAGCTCTTCGTCGTCGACAACCCAGCACTCGACCGGAGCATGGCTCGCCGCGCCTGCCGCCTCAAATACCCGCTCCGCCCGCCTTTCCGTCGCAGCCGCAATCGTTGCCGCCACGGTGGCTGTCTCGACATTATCAGGGAGCGCAAACACGGTGTCGAGTCTCTGGCCGAGGAGCTCGGCCTCGGTGCGGCCAAACAGCGCACTGGCCGATGCCGAAGGACACGCCAGGATCTGCCCCAGGGGCGAGACAGTGAGTTCCATGGCATGCGCGTCGAGCGGCTCCAGCAGGACCGCGCCAATCGCAAGCGGGCCGCGACCAAACGCATACATGCCCGAAACAACAACCTGACGCGCCGTGCCACTCCGGGTGTGAACGCTTGCGGTCTCCGGAATGAGCTCGGCGTCGGGTCCGCCCGGTGCAGCCCGCGCCAACCAGCCGAGCACGTCAGAGACCGGCCCGGCGAGCACGTCTGTAAGCGCCTGCCCGGCGAGCGTCTCGGGCCGCACTCCGTTCATGTGCTCGACGGGACCAACAACATCGACGACCACTCCCGACCGCGCGCAGTAAAGCGTGACGCTCGCGTCCGCCGGTGGCACCGGCCGCACAATCATCATGATCTGACTGCTGGTCGCATGTGGAACGCGCGCAAAGGTTACCAGCGCCGAGAGTGCGTCACGTTTCCACCGCTTGATATTGAGCCTCATCGGCACCGCATCCGATTCGGCTGCTTTCTCCAGCAGCGCGTCGGCAGACTTGCTGAGAGGGCCAGCAAGGAGCACCGCGCCAAACGGCTTGCGGAGTAGCTCCTCGCGGCAGGACGCCGTGGTGTGACCCAAGAGCTTGCGTGCGTGAGCGTTTGCCGAAACGACTGTGCCGTCGTCGGCAAGGGTGATGAGCGCGTCGACGGCGCCGTTGATCATAGCCAGTGCTTCGCCGGCTACAGGCTGCTCGCCGTCAACCTCGGCGGTCAGGTCTTCGAGCCGCTTGGCCTTGGCCAGAAAGCGCGCCGCGAGGACCGGCTTGTTGGAGACCTCGTCCAGAAAGTTGGCATATCCTGCCAGCAGGCCTGGCGCGGTCGGATACTTGCGGACCAGTTGGCGGTAGTAGTTGTTGGCGGTTCGCTCCGACTCGTCGATCCGCGCAATGAGCTTGGCCGACCGCTCTAGGAACGCTCGGTCTGATCGCATTAGCGTCCGCCAGAACGTACCTACCGCCCGCAGCGCCGAGTTGTGGTGCATCTTGGCCGTCCGCAGCATGCTCTCAAACTGTACGTACGAGACGAGGTCCATCGAGCCTGTCGTTAGCCCTCGCGCGAGCTGCGCCTGCTCCACCTCGCGCATCTTGCGGTATCGCGAGAACCGGAGGTCGACCCACGCTGGGAGCTTGAGAGACTTGTCGAGGTACGCGTGCGCCATCGCGGTGTTGCCTACGCTCGCAAGGAACCGCACGTAGCAAAGAACCACAAAGACCGAGTTAGGAAACTGCTCAAAGCCGGCGCGGAAGACGGCGTTGGCGGCGTCGACGTTGCCGCTCGCCAAATGCTCGCGAACCACAAGCTCGACGTCGGTTGCCAGCCAGAAGTGGTACACCGGCTCGGATGGCGGCGTCGCGCTTGCTTCAGCGCCGATCGCGTTCGTCGAGTTGGCACGCCGCAGCCGCGCCAGCCGCAGGTACGCCAGCATACCGCCTGCCAGCAGCACAATCGGCCCAAGCGCCGCTGCCGTCACAAACACGCTGTTGCCGCCGGATCCCGAGCCGTCGTCGCTCGGTCTTCCGTTGGCCGAGACCGTGGCAAGCGCCATCGCACCCAGCCAGGTGAGTGTCAAAAATCCGCCTGTCCGTGCCAACTGCAGCCGTAGCCGGTACAACGCCATGAAGAGAACTTGCAGCACAAAGATGGCAAACATCGAGAGGCTGAATATAGCGGCAAGCAGGCCGGGATGATGGGCCGCTGTGGCAAAGGCGAACAGCAGAACGGTCTTGACCACGTGGGTGGCGCAATCGACCCGCGCGTGCGGCCGCGCAAGCAAGTGTGGTGCGTCGGGCGCGTCCTGAAAGTACACCAGCGAGAGAGCGGCCGTGGCGACGAGAAAAATCAGCGCAAAGAGGCCCGAGACTATGCGATAGACCGATACCTCGGCATCCCAGCACGCGACGGACGGGTAGTCGCGGAGGACCGCCGGCGATGCCTCGTAGTCGCAGGCGAGCGGCGTGAGCAGCACGCTCATGATCGGAATGTAGAGAACGGTGACAGCAAAGCCGACGGCGTACCGCAGCAGCCGCAGCGGCCAGACCTTGGACCGCGAGTGGTCACGAAGCGCGAGGCCTACATACGCCGCATCGAGCCCGGCGCAGATGAGCGCGGTGTAGACTACGAGATTGACGACACGAAAGGCAGCAAAGGAAGAGAACACCACCCTCAACGAGACAGCCGAGAGCAGCGGCTGGAGAGAGACCTCGGCCCATGGTCCCCACTCAAAGACTGGTGAAAAGGCAAAGGCTGCTAGCTGGCCAAACTCGATAATGAGGACGAGGATGGAGAAGATGGCCGTCGACGACGAGCGGGAGACGATGGCAAAGAGTGCATTGAAGGCAAACGTTTCAAGTCGAGCAAAGAGTCGAGCTCCGGATGACGAAGCACCATCGTCACCGCCACCCAGCAGAGCCCTGTGCGCATCATCGAGTTCCGACAAAAGTGATGTATCCACCGACGAGTCCGAGCATGTTGTTCTTGAGTTGGCCGAAGACACCCTACTGATAGAGCTCTCCATGTACAACCCGAACCGCACCAGAGCGTAGACAAGTAACTCCACCCACCATTGCCAATACCGCCACTACCGCGGCGGAGTGGCAGACAGGGCTTCTCGAACTATGTTTCCCACGTGACAAAAAAAAACATCCGAAGATTGCGTCACCCCCCCCCCCCCCCCGCGCACACACTCGGTCGCTTGGCGGCGGCTTCTTTCCCCTCTGCGCCATTCGGCTCGGCTCGACTCGCGCCACCGGCACACCACCCAACCCGCAAGTAGACCATGGCTTCGAGCGCGGCGAGCACGTCAACGGTTGTGGACGTGAGCCCCAACATTACAGCCGCCCGCGAGCAGGCCAAGGTACGTACCCTGCACTCTATCTCTTTCTCTGTGCTCTCATGGCACTCGTCGCCGTAATGGCTGCAGTGCCTGCTGTGGTGGCATTCTCTGGGTGGAAGGCGACCCAAAAAGTTTGGCCACCTTTTCCAGGCGCGCCTGGCGGGATACAAGGCCAATGCGTGGCCAGGGAGCAGACGAGATACTCACCAAACAAGCTGGCTCAACTTGGTCTTGTCTGGTGGGTGGTGGGTGTGACACGTGGTCGGCATGGGTGGTCGGCATGGGTGGACGAAGGCGGGAGATGTGGCTGGTGCCGTCGACGCTCTGCTCCTGCTGGAGCGTCAGCGGCGGCGGGCCGAGGACGAGGCGGCGGTCAAGGAGGTTGTTGTTGCGGTGGTGCAGGTATGCTTCGAGGCGGGCGACTGGAAGCTGCTGGCGTCGTCGGTGGTGCTCCTTGCCAAGCGGCGGTCGCAGTTCCCGCAGGCGATTGTCAAGATGGTCAACGAGGTGGTCGGCTACCTCGACCATGACTCGGTCCCGTCCGAGGCCTCGGCCATGCTGCTCGATACGCTGCTGGTGGTGTGCGAGGGCAAGATCTTTGTCGAGGTCCAGCGGGCGAGGCTGACCCGCCGCCGGGCGCTGGCCAAGGAAGCTGCCGGCGAGCTGAAGGAAGCTGCCAAGGAGCTGCAGGATGTGCAGATCGAGACGCTCGGCTCGATGGAGAAGGAGGAGAAGCTCGACTTTATCCTCGAGCAAATGCGGCTGTGCCTCGGCGCTGGTGACTGGCTCCGGGTCCTCATCATTTCGCGCAAGATCCATCGCAAGGTCTTTGCCCGCAACGCCTTTCAGCCGCAGAAGCTCAAGTTCCACGAGCTGCTCATCGAGTACCACCAGCACGAGGGCAACTTCCTGCATGTCGCCCGCTCGCTCCTGGCCATGTACAACACGCCGTCCGTCCTCGACTCGGCCGACGCCGCGTGGAAGGCGGTCCTTGCCCGTGCTGCGGTCTTTATCGTCCTCGCCAAGCAAGCGCCCGACCAGCAGGACCTACTCCATCGCATCAAGAAGGAGAAGCGTCTCGCCGAGGTCGGCGACGTCTACGACCTCGTCAACCTCTTCACTACCACCCAGATCATGGACTGGCCGCAGGTCGAGTCGCAGTTTGGCGCCGCGCTCCGCGAGCTGCCCGGAGGCCTGTTCAGCGACTCGGAGGACGGCGCGGCCCGCTTTGAGCACCTCCGCTCGCGCGTCATCGAGCACAACATCCGCATCATCGCCAACTACTACTCGCGCATCGCCCTCCCGCGCCTCGCCGCTCTCCTCTCGCTCAACGTTGCCGACGCCGAGTCGCGCCTCTGCGACATGGTCGTTGACGGCGCCATCTACGCAAAGGTCGATCGCCTCGCCTCGGTCGTCTCGTTTGTCAAGCCGGCCACTTCCGACGAGATCCTCAACGAATGGGCGTCGGACGTCGGCAAGCTCCTCTCCATCGTCGAAAAGTGCAACCACAACCTGCAGAAGGAGAACATGATGCACAAGATCGACCAGTAAACGGCCCGCCGTGACTGCATGTTACTTTTACGCCTTGGCCTCGGCCTCGCGCTTCCGCTTCACGCCCGCCACGCTGCGCATGCCGTGGCTCGCCGACGCGTCTTCCACGACGTCAAAGACCTCGCGGACCGCCATGGTGGCATACGTCGACGACGGGAGGGTAAAGGCAAGGAGCCCCGCATACGCCGCGCCGGCAAACGGCTCGGTAGCCACGCCGTCGAGCGGCGCGATGGCAACTGGGTCGATGAGGTTCGCCGCCATTGCAGCCGCCGCAGACTCGGTGTCGCCGATGCGGGTAGCCTCGGCCGCAGCCTCGTCACCGCTGAGAGGCGTGTAGTACAGGTGAGTGTACGAGACCTCCGAGGGGATGCAAATAAGCGGTCGGTACGCACCCGGTGCGTCGAACGGCGTCCCGCGCCATTGCTGCTTGGAGAGATCGATGCCCTCGGCGGCGGTAAAGGTGGCGTACAGGCCGCCGATGTCGTGGGTCGGGTACTGCACCGCGTGGCCAGGAACCGGAAGCACCACGTCGGCGAGACTCACGCCCTCAAGGTCGGCCTCGGTCGCCAGAACCTTGACCGGCACGTCCGAGGCGCGGATGTGCCCGCCGCGCGACGAGCGAGTGTGCCCGCCACGCCCACGCCCGCGCCCGCGCCCGCGCCCGCCACGTGCCGCCGCAGCCTTGATCATCGCCTCGTGCTTGACCTTGTCGACCACTAGGTCGCCGACAACCGGCGCCGCGCCGTACTGCTCCAGTCGCGCGGTGGCCATAGCGTTGAAGACCCACGACTGGTAGGCATGGACGTACATCGACTGCATGTTGCGCGGGAGTGCCTGCAGCGCACCCATCGGGTTGGTCGGCCCGGCGTCGGCCACGCCCTGTAGCAGCTTCTTCTCCAGCGAGCGCCACCGCGGCATGGCCTCGGCTGCGCCGGCCGCGTCGCCTCCCTCGAGGAACTGCGCTTTGGCTGCCAGAATCTGCGGCGTGTCCTTGGAGAGCGAGGGCTTGAGAATGAGACGGATGGCACCGGCGAGGTCGCCGCCGAGAATCTTGCGCCCAACCTCGTGCGTCCGCACCTCGTGCGTCCCGAACCGCTGTTCACCAAAGTAGTTGATAAAGCCGCGCGTCGAGAACGAGGTGACCGCCGCATCGAGCGCGGCGATGACGCCGCCGTGGCCGGGATCGTCGGCGCTCGTCGGCGAGTTCGCTGCCGGCCCAGCAATGTCGCGCACAACAATGGAGAACCGGTTACCGTCGAGCATGCCGAGCGAGAGCGGCTTGGCCACGTATGAGTAGTTGCCGAACCGGAGGAGCGCCCGCGACGGGAGCACGTCGTGCGACCGCTCGGCCTTGGCCTGGAAAGCCTTAACATCCTCAGCCGGCACAGCCTTGAGCGTAATCCACTGCGAGGTGACCGCGTGCTTGTCCTTGGTCCCCGCCACCCCAATGCGGTTCCCCTTGATGTGCAGGCCGGCGCCGATGACGTCTGTCATCTTGTGCAGATCCATGCCGTACTTGGTCACCACGCACCGAAGGAACTTTGGCCGCGACTTTGGCCACCGCGTGTTGAACCGCGAGTTAGCCTTGCCCTTCATGGCCGTCACCACCATCCCGCCGCCGCCGCCCACCGACGTCGCCAGCAGTGATCCAAAGTGGTGGCGCACCAGCTGATGGACCTTGGTTCGGTCCTCCTTGGCCTCCAGCCGTGGCAGCTCAATGCCGTCCGGAAGGGTCACGCCCTCGCCGCCGGCGCGGACATACGCCTCGATGGCCGCAAAGTGCGCCTCGTCGCCGCCCGGCATCAGCGCCCGCAGCGCCGCCATTCCGGTCTCCACAGACGGTGCGCCCATGGCGGCCTCGACCTTGGCCGCCGCCGCCGCCGCCGGATCGTCCACCTCTTCGGTCGTGATCGCCGCCACGCCGTTCTTCCCCACCTCGGAGACCACAAAGTCTGACCACCGGACCTTCAGCACCCCGCGCGCCATGCGCGTCTCGCCCAGATGCGCCACAATGCCCACGTCCGCAGGGTCAGCCGGCTTGTGGGTCGGCGTAGCCTCCGCCACGACGCTCGATCCAGCCGCCGCCGCCGCCACCTTGGCCTCCTCGTCAGTCACGTTGGTCACCACATCCGTCGCCGCCTTGGTCTCGCCGGACAGCAGCTTAGTCTTCTTGGCAGCAGGGGGTTCGCACGACATGGCTGCTGTTATGTAGCTTCCAGAGTGCGGTGGTCCCCGCCCCCGCCGCCCTCCACCTCCCGCTCTAACCCCCCCCCCCTTCCACTACTCCTTCTCCTGCAACTCCTCCCTTCTTGGCTCCCTCTCCTTTCTCGGCCGGTCGTCCGATCGTTTGCTGCGGGCGGAGCAATCGGATGGATGGCATGCCATGCGGCCGAAGACATGGCGGTGCCCCCCCCCCCCCCCCCTCCCCTTCCTCCCGCTTACTTGAACAGAGACCATGCATCGGTGGCGCTGATCAATTTGGTATGCACGCACATCCGCATGTGAGTGTGATCAGTGATGATAGGGAGAGGGTAAAGATGATTGTCTGCACTCATGATGGCATGACTATCATCAGTGCCAGGGGAAGTGATGGCTATCGACTGGAGTGAGCCATCGCCAGCACAGCATGATCGAAGTTTGATCAACATATCCTGATCGACTGTACATGAGCCCATGTTCAGCCTTCTATGTCGGCTACCCCCCCCCCCCCCTCACTTCCCCTCACTTCCCCCTCCTCAGCCATGCAGAGCTGGTCAGGCTTCCTGCGGCCCTCAGGCCGACCACCCGCGCCCACGTACGAACACACACATCATCGCAACCACCTGTCGCAAGTAGTGCCCCCTCCCCCCCTTCTGGCTACATAAGACGTGTGACATACATCGGTTGTTATGGGTGGCGTGTTCGGCAAGAAGAAGGATGGTGATGGTGGGAACAAGTCCAACCACAACGACATGGAGATCACCGCCCATGACCGTGCCGTCCTCGACCTGAAGAACCAACGGGACAAGCTCGGGAGGCAGAAGAAGAAGGTATGCCCCGGGTAGGGCGGGGGGGGCGAAGGGGGGGGAGGGGGGGCGAGGGGGGGGGAGGGGACTCATGTTGTTGGTGGTCGTGGGCGTGGGCGTGGGCGTGGTCGTGGTCGTGGTCGTGGTCGTGGGCGTGGTCGTGGTCGTGGTCGTGGGCGTGGTCGTGGTCGTGGTCGTGGTCGTGGTCGTGGTCGTGGTCGTGGTTGTGGTCGTGGTCGTGGTCGTGGTCGTGGTCGTGGTCGTGGTCGTGGTCGTGGTCGTGGGCGTGGTCGTGGTCGTGGGCGTGGTCGTGGTCGTGGTCGTGGTCGTGGTCGTGGGCGTGGTCTTGCTCGGCTGGTGGCTGGTGGCGGGCGGCGGGTGGCATCGTTGCTTCGGCAGATGGCGGCCAACATGGATCGGCTGCAAGGAATGGCGATGGAGCTGGTGCGGAGCAAGCAAAAGACAAAGGCGCTGCTGGTGCTGAAGAAGAAAAAGGTGATCGTGTCAAACATGGAGAAGATCGAATCCATGCTCGACAACGTTCAGGAGCTCGTCGACTCGCTCGAGTTTGCCGCCCGCCAGGCAGAGGTCTTTGACTCGCTGCGGACCGGCGCCGACGCGCTCAAAGACATCAACGCCCAAATGGACATTGACGAAGTTGAGCGCATCATGGACGACACCCAGGAGGCCATCGAGTACCAGAACGAACTCTCCAATGCCCTCGCAGGCATCCTCCAGCCCGGTGAAGAGGAGGATCTCGAGGCTGAGCTCGACGCGCTCATCCTGGATGAGGCCGCAGACATGCCGTCGGTGCCTGTCGCTGAGCCCGGCGCCGACGGCATCGAGGAGTACTCGTACGACTCGGACGTCGGCGTGGTTCCCGCCCGCTCGTCTGCTGCCCGCTCCTCGGGCCGAGTCGCCATGGAGGCCTCGTAGCTGGTGCAGTAAAGCACGTCGCGTTCAATGGCTCTGCAACACGTCGCTGACCACCGCGCCGCCAGCAAGCGTTACCACCCTGTCGACGCGCGCAATCGTAGCCGGATTGTGGGCAATAATGACAACGGTGGTGTCGGCAAACGAAGACTCGAGCACTCGCCCAATGGCAGCCTCGCCGTCAACGTCGAGATGGGTGGCGTACTCGTCGAGAATGAGGACTGCCGGGCGGAGGAGGAGCATCCGCGCCAGCGCCAGTCGCTGCCGCTGGCCGCCGGAGAGCGCGCTGGCCCGCGCGCCAAGCGGAGTGTGGATGCCCTGCGGGAGGGCGTCGACAACTCCGGCCATGCCCACCGCGTCAAGCGCAGCAAACAGCTCGCTGTCGCTCGCGTCGGGCGCACCAAACCGCAGGTTCGCCGCCACGCTATCATGGTAGAGATAGACATCCTGCGAGAGCAGCGCCACCGACTGCGGCACCGAGGTGACATCAAACTCGCGCGCGTCGTCCCCGTCGTACATCACACGTCCGCGGCTCGGCTCGTACAGTCGCGCCAGCAAAAATGCCAGCGTCGACTTGCCTGCCCCGTTGGCGCCGACCAGCGCCACCGTCTGTCCGGGAGGGATGACGAGTGAAACGTCGCGGAGCGCCCAGTTGGTATCTTCGTCGCCGCCCCCGCCGTCGCTGCTGCTGCCGCCGTCGATGAGCACCTCGTCGCGAGTTGGGTACGCGAACCAGAGGCTGTCGGCGGTGAGCTCGCCGGAGAACGAGTCGAGGCTTCGGAGGCCGCGGCCAGCCTGCGCCTGCGCCTGCGCCTCGGTCTGCAGATCGAGGTAGGCAAAGACCTTGCGAAAGCAAGCCGCCGCCGTCGCCAGCTGAATGTTGACCGTGGTGAGGTTGGAGAGCGGGCCGATGAGCTTGTTGAGGTAGCCCGAGAACGAGAGAATGGTGCCGGCCGTGAGCGTGTTGGTGAACATGACAGACGACGAGAGCGCAAACACAATGCCGGTCCCGACCGAGACTGTCGCGCCAAGAACTGTGTAGAAGACGGTTTGCTGGACGCGGGCCGAGACCCGCGACTGGGCCAGCTTGGCCGACGCCGAGTCAAAGACCGCCGACGCCGCCGCGCCGCGGCCGGCAGCTTTGAGCGCCGCAAAGCCGTCGACGTCAAACGAGTCTGCCAGCGCGTTGTTCATCTCCGCGCCCGCCGCAAGTCCCTCCAGCCGCAGTCCGATGAGCCGCTTGCCCCACACAGTGGCAGGAATGAGGAAGAGCGGAAGGACGCCACCAGCCACCAGCGCCAGCCGCGGCTCGAGCGAGATGAGCCGCCAGACTGCAAAGCCGGCCAGCAGGACCTGGTACACAATGTCCGGCAGTGCCGAAGAGAGCGAAGCCTGTGCGCCGGCCAGTTGGTTGTTGAACAGGCTCATCAGTTCGCCCGCCTTGTTGTGGGTGAAGAAGCCGAGCGGGAGGCCGAGGAGATGATCATGAAGCCGCGATCGGAGATGAGCAGCGATGGCCTCGCCCACATCAGCCGCCACATACGCCCGCATGACCGAGAGCACCGCCGAGAGTGCCGACCATCCCGCAAATGTCAGCGCAGTCGTGACCAACTCGGTCGGATCGCCAGCCTGAGCTGCAGGCAGTGCCTTGTCCGTCAGTCGAGCGTAGAGCCCTGGCAGAGCTGCGTCGATGTACGCCATGCCCACAAGCAGCGCAGTGAGGAGGACAAACCGGGACCGCCACCCATCACACAGTACAAGTACGCGTCGTGCCACTGCCCAGCCGCTGGTCTCCTTGGCCATGATGGAGGTGGTGGGGGAGGGGGGGGGGGGGGGGGTGACGTGGTAGCCAGTACCAGTGCCTGTCGGCGTGGGTGAGGACTGAGGGCTAAGGGCTGAGGGGTGAGGGCTGTGGCTGCTGTCTCTGTACGACCTGGTCAGATACTGTCAGTGCGGCCATTGTCCCTTGTCAAACTATGGAGAGTATTGCAGGTGGTAGTGGACGAGGAGTTCCGACAGGATGTGTCGGTCCGGCTGCTGTGGCTACGATCATGTCATGGCTTGTCTGTTGGCTAGTGGCGGTGGTGGTGGCGGTGGCGGCTGTCGCCGCCGGTTGCCGGCTGTCACTTGGCACTCGTCCCTGTGGACATGGCCGACATGGGCGCGGGGGGGAGGGTACCAGTCACACCGCCAGCAGCAGGCGCACCAGAGACAGAGCTCATTCCTGCTGACGAGTTTGCCGCGATAGAAGCTGCGCTGATGGCGGTGGGCGAGCAGGAACAGCGGCAGCCGCCGCCACCGCCACAGCAGCCAAAGCCTCGGCCGCCGCCGCTGCAAAGTACGACCTTTTTGGGACACTCGTCACCATGGGACAACTGGGAGTCAACAGCCGCATATGCGCAGTCAATCTGCCCGCCGCCCACGCCTATGCACACTGGGTGGTTTCCGCTCGCTCCGTTTGTGGCCAAACATCTCGCCCCGTCTGCCGATCGGAACGGCCGGGCCCAGTGCGTGACTCTGCGGGTGGCAGAGCGCGACGATCTGGGACTACGGTTCAAGCTCATCGCTGGCTACGACGCCAATCTGGTGGCGTTCTGCAAGTTTATCGACGGTCGTACCTACGAAGCTGCAGACAAGTCGTGGTCGTTTCCGCTCCCGGCCTACACCTACGTCGCCGCTTACCTTCGGACCGAGCTCTGTCCAGCCATCAACGCCGATTTCGACGATCTCGTCACCGGCCCCCGCCGCTCCCACCCGAGCTAGTCGCCGCAAAGTCGGCCTACGAAGCCAAGGCTGTTGACTGGTCACGGGTGCCCGAGCCGCTGCGCTCGGTGCTGCTTCCGTTCCAGCGCGACGGTGTCGAGTATGTTGTCCGCCGTGACGGCCGCGCGCTCATAGGCGACGAGATGGGTCTTGGGAAGGGCGGCCGCCCGTCCGACTCTGTCCTAACGCCTTCTGGCTGGCGCAGATATGACGCGCTTGCACTCGGCGACAATGTCATCGGCTCGTCTGGCGCGCCGGTGGCCGTCACTGGCATCTTCCATCGCGGCGTCCTCGACCTTTTCAGAGTTGTATTTCACGACGGCGGCGCCGTCGTCGTCGACGGTGATCACCTGTGGGCGCTGGTTGGCCCGGCCCCAAGTGTGGTGTCCACCCGTGAGCTGGCCGCTGCGGTCACCGCCGGGTGTGACCTCGCCATTCCGGTCCTCTCAGGCCCGGCGCAGTTTACTCCGAGCACCGCCCGCAGCCCGCGTGATCTGGCGAGAGCGCTCCTGGATGAGGCAAGCCCATCGCGTCGCACGTCACACGCCGCGCTGTTTGCCAGCGTGGAGACCCGGACCGCGGTCTTGGGCGCGCTCGGGCTCGCCGGGAGCGGCGCATCAATGGCTACGCTGCCGACCGCAGCCGGCGCACGCGCCGCCGCAGACATCGCACTCTCGCTCGGCCGCCTCGCAGGCATCCACCCGCCGATCAAGCCGGACTCTTGTTGGCACGTCTGGGTGGCTCCTGCTACCTGCCGTGCCCGGCCGGTGGCGCGAGTCGAGCGCTGCGGATCTGGGCCCACCATCTGTATCCGGGTTTCTGCTCCCGACGCGCTGTACGTCACCGAGGCCTTTGCCGTCACCCACAACACGCTGCAGGGTATTGCGGTGGCGAGCTACTACTCGGCTGAGTGGCCTGCACTGGTCATCGTCCCGCCGTCGCTCAAAGATGTGTGGGCCGAGGCGCTGATCAAGTGGCATCCGCACTTGAACGAGTTCAACGTGACGGTTGTGCGGAAGCGGGGCGATAGCCTCGGCTCGAGCAGCAACGGCGTGACAGTCATGTCCTACGACGCCGTCCGCCACAAGATCGACGAGATGGCCGTCGCTGCGCCGCGGGTAGTCGTTCTCGACGAGTCGCAGTACATTAAGAACGCGTCGGCGCAGCGGACCCGGCTCCTGCTCCCGTACCTGACCCGAACCGCGTCGCGGGTCATCCTGCTGTCAGGCACGCCTGCACTCTCGCGGCCGCGCGAGCTGTTTACCCAGATCGCGGCCGTGGCGCCGCGGCTCTTTCCGTCGTACGACGCGTTTGCGCAGCGGTACTGCGGTGGTGTACCCAACGCTTGGGGCCAGTACAACGGCGCATCACACCTCGCCGAGCTGGCCCAAGTCCTCGGCGTCCACGTCCTCGTCCGCAGAGTCAAGAAGGAGGTGCTCGCCGAGCTGCCGGCCAAGCGGCGGCAGCTGGTCCACATTGTTCCGGCACAGCAGCAGCTGGCATCACTGCTTCGGGCCCGCGACGGGCTCAATGCCTCGTCCAGCGCCACCAACCGCGAAGAGCGCGATGAGGCCATGACCTTGTTCTACACCGCGACGGCCATGGCCAAAATCAAGCCGGTCTCGCGGTTTGTGGCCGACCTTGTCCGCGGCAATGTCAAGTTTCTCGTCTTTGCCCACCACGCGCTCATGCTCGACGCGCTCGCCGAGACCATCTCCTCGCTCGGCGCACGGTACATCCGGATCGATGCATCGGTCGACGCCGACAAGCGGCTGCCGCTGGTCAAGCTCTTTCAGACTGACCAGAACATCCAAGTGGCGCTCCTTTCGCTCACAGCCGCCTCGGCTGGGCTCACCCTCACAGCCGCCTCGCACGTGGTCTTTGCCGAGCTCCATTGGACGCCTGGCATGCTGCTGCAGGCCGAGGACCGCGTCCACCGCATCGGGCAAAGTACCCGGTCAACATACAGTATCTAGTCTGCCGAGAGTCGCTCGACGTGTCGATGTGGTCCTCGCTGGTCGCCAAGCTGTACAACCTGTCCAAGCTCGGCCTCGCCGATGACGAGCTGTCGTTCTCGAGTTCCGCGCTCCCGCCAGGCTCCGCTCCAGCGCCGGCCCGCGCCCGCGTCGCACCCAGTGAGGCCATCGCCACCGCCGACACGCCAGCCACCGCTGTCCGCAAGCTCAAGCGGACGCGGAAGAAAGCCAAGACCAGGCGCATCGGCGACGTTTCAGCCGCCAGGCTTCCGCCGGCGCGCTGCGCCCGTGCGCGCTCGCCCACAAGGCTCTTCGCCGAAGACTTTGAGCTGTCGTCCGACACCGATGATGGCCCACCGCCGCCCGCCAAGCGTCCTCGCCCCACAGCATCCGCAGCAGGTCGGCTGCCGCATGCCCCGGCTCGCTCTGCCGGCCCATCACCCCCTACCGTGTCCAAGTACTTTTGATGCGGCGCTGCAGCGCCTCCCATCCCCCGCCGCCATCCGCAAGCAAACCCAAGGCTGATGAAAATGCCATCCCTCCCCCCCCCCCACCCACACACACAATATATACATATATACATGTGTGTGTGTGTATGAAAACACGCACGGTCGGCGCCAATGCCCTTTAGTGCGCGCGCGGTGCGTATTTGCGGTCGTCGTGCCAGGAACCCGCCAGTGACCGCCGGGGCTGGGCTTTCGGCGGGCGGATTGGCGCCAAGTCGGTTGCACAGGTAGAGGACCGACGACGGCAGCAGAGGCAGTGGCAGCGAGGCAGGGGCAGCAGCACTTGACGCCGTGCGGGCCATGTCGAACCACAACCCTGCCCTGCTCGATGACGAGTTCTACCAGCACCTGCGGTCGCTTGAGGCTGTGTATGTGCAGCGGCAGAGCGCTGTGCAGGGCGAGTGTGAGCGGCTGCGGCAGCACGCCGAGTCGGTCGAGTCAGAGCTGGCGGCGGCGCGGCGACGGATCCGGGAGCTGGAAGTGGCCTTTGAGGAGGCACTGAACGAGAACCAGGCGCTGGTTGACTCGCGCAACGCCGCCATGGACAAGTACAACCAGCTCCGCGGCGCAACCATGCATCTGGAGCAGTTCAAGGCCGCCATCACAAACATGGTGGCCGACTCGGCGGTCGCGCCGCAGGCCTCCCAACACGCCCCGCGCGCACCACCGGCCGCTGCCGCCGCAGCCTCCGCCGGCAGCCTCCACAACGCATCTGCCGATCATCTCCCGCCGCGGCCGTACCCGGCGGGCGCCGGATCGTCGTTTATGTCTGGATCGTACGCTCCGCACTCGGCGGCGTCGCCCATGCAGCCCTCGCCGTACGGGCAGCAGGCACACTCCTCGCCGTCACCGGCGCGACAGGACGAAGAGGAAATTGATGCTGCTGCCTTTTACCGTAAGGTCAAGGCTGCGGTCTCGCCGGAAGAGTTCAAGACCTTTGCCGCCAACATCCGCCGGCTCAACAAGGGCGAGCAGTCGATCGAGGACACACTCGACAGCATGCGCGGTGTCCTGCGCGACCCGGAGCTCTTTGCCCAGCTCCACACACTCATCCGACAGGCCGTTCTCGCTGCCGCTCGTGAAGCATCATCGGTCGGCGTCTCGCAGATCTCCATGGACAGCTCACGCATCTCATAGTAGTTCCTTGCCCTGTTTTACGCCTCGGCCGGCTTGGCCATGTTCACAAACGCGCCATCGGTAGCCCGCGTCGCCAGCCACGAGTCACTGACAGCCTCCATGTTGAGCGGGCCGTAGATGTGTGGGAAGAGGACGGTCTCCAGCTCGGCCGGCGAGTCGGTCTCGCCCACCGGCGCCGGCGCCTCAAACACCACCTCAGCCGAGCACTTGTCCACATCTAGCTGGAGGACAACAATCGGCTCGGCGATGCCGATCAGAAACCGGTTGGCCACCGTCAGCATGGTGTCCAGCTCCGAGGTGCAGTGGATGAAGCCGCCGTCTGTGAAAGGAGGATCGTCGTGGTGAGTGACTGAGCGGGCGCAGGGCCCCACGGATACGCAGCACTTTTGAACACAATTGTGGACATGCCCATGCCCATGAACATGGGCATACCAGATCATATGTCCACCCAGTTCGTGCCCCTCCCGCCCGACATCAGCCGACATCAGCCGACATCAGCCATATCAGCCGACATCAGCCGACAATCAGCCGTCGGCACAGACGCATCGCACTCGCCATGCAGCGCATCTGCAGCTCATCCGTCTGTGCGCAGCACAACACACAAGGCATCTACACCTGTTCTCTCCATCGATCGACAAGTGCGTGTGGGGGGGAGGCCGATGGCATGAGGGGTGGCAGCATTGAGCACAGATGCATGGGCTGAGCAGAGGAGTGGCCAGGCGGGAGG
>NW_013657633.1:95291-111417 GCF_000142905.1 Thecamonas trahens ATCC 50062
GGGGGGGGGGGGGGGATGGAGATGGATGCGCACCGGCGTCAAAGGTGGGCGGCTTGTAGCCCTCTGTGGACGTTGCCTGCCATGCCTGCCATGCAGACTGCGGCATCATGTGGTAGATGGTGCTGGGATTGGCCATGGCTGCGGACAGAGTTGAGTGAGTCGGACTGTGGACAGAGGGTGTGGCGCACGAGCCGGGCGCACGAGCCGGGCGTACGAGTTGGGCGTACGAGCCAGGCGTACGAGCATGGCGTATCCAAGTGCGGAACACTCTGATTGCCCCGATGGCCCGCCCCGAGGACCCGCCCCGATCGGTTGTCCCCATCTCCATGGCCACCACCACCACCACCACCACCACCACCACCACCACCACCACCACCACCACCACCACCACCACCACCACCACCACCACCACCACCACCACCACCACCACCCCACGCCCCCGCACCTCTTTGCCATGGCAAGCGAGCCGCCCGCATTCAGCTACTTCCTCCAGTCCGATACCCTCTCCTGTGCAGACGGAGTCTCTGTCCCGGTCACCGCCCTTGCCGAGCTGACACCTGTGCCTGCTGCGGCAGTGGCCGAGCAGAGCGTCGCCAAGTCGTCGTCAGACGCCGGGGCGTGGTGGGCCACAGCCGTCCTCCCGCGGAGCACCATCCTCGAGGCCAGATCGCACATCCTTCACAGACTGGCTGTCGCAGGTGTTGTTGATGCTGCCGCAGGTGGCCCGCTGACCGGATCGCTGGCAGCTGGCGCCGACGAAGCCGCCGCAGCTGCCATCATGGCCGATACCGCCGAGACCCTGCCTGTCGCCAACGTTGTCTTTGCTCGCGCGCTCTGGCAGCTCGCTGCCGATGCTCTCGGTGTTGGCATCGACGATGTCGTCGCTCTGCCCGAACGCGAGTACGACATCGGCGCCGTCCCGCGCTGGTCCTTTGAGGGCGGGTGCGCTGCTCCTGGCGAGCCGCAGGCGCCGGCAGACGGTGGGATCCGGATGTGGATCCCACTGGGAAACGTTGCTCCACATCAGGGCGCGGTGCTTGTTGCCGCCGAGCCGGACAACTGCGGCGCTGGCTGGCTCTCAGCCTCGTTCGACATGGGCGATGTCGTCGTCCTCTCCTCAGCCGCCAAGGCCACTCGCGCCGCCAACACCACCGGACGGGCCTGTCTCTCGCTTGTTCTCTGCTTTGCCACCCGCGTCTCGCTCGGTGACGCCCCGCTGATGGTCATCGACGCCGATGTCGCCGCCTCGCTCCTTGACGACGCCATCGCCGCCGCCCGCGCCGCCGCCGCTGCCGACCTCTCCTCTGACGACGACCTCCCCGTTCGCCCTGGTGACTTTTCCTCCTCTGACGACGATACCCCGCTCATCGCACCGGGCTCAGCCATGTCCGGCGCACGAAGGCTGTTCGAGTGATCGGCCGCCACCACCGCCGACCCACCGCCATCGCCACCGCCATCGCCTTCAATCCGATCCGCACCTGCCCTAAACACCCCCCTCGCCCCCCTCGCCGCAGACCCGGTCCCTGTGGCCCCTCCCTTCACCGCCGTCTAGCTTCGGCACCGACATCTGCATCGCAGCGGCAGTGGTGCCGACTCGCGGCACAGGCACACGGACGAGGAGAACGACCACGACCACCACCCCTCCAGCACCATGGCGGACAAGATGCGGAGTGTGTGGCGGTGTGCGGCAGCAGGCTCTATTGACAACGTCGAGCTGGTGGACGAGCCGCTGGAGGCTCTGCGTCCGGGCGAGGTCCGTGTCCGAGTCACCGCTGTCGGCTGCAACTTTGCCGATGTCTTTGCCATGCAGGGCCTGTACTCGGCCACGCCCGAGGGCGCCTTCATCCCTGGCCTGGAGATCGCCGGCGTGGTTGAGGCCCTCTACTCTCCTTCCGAGCCGGCGAGCAAGCCCATCGCTGCAAATGGTGGCAATGATGACGATGATGGTGACAATGGCAGTGGCCATGAGCCCGGTCATGAGGTGGTGTGGAGCCGGGGCGTGGCCGACTTTCGCACCATCGGCTCCATCACCACCACCCTGCCGGCACAGCCGGTAGAGGCGGCGAGCTTGAAGCGAAAGCGCGCAACGAGCGCTGGTGAGCGTAGTACAAGCAAGCGGCAGAAGGCGCTGGCGGGTGGTGCCGTTGCAGCCGCTGCTGGGGTTGGGCACGATCTGGCGGTCGGCGACAGCGTCATGGGCGTCGTCCGGTTCGGCGGCTACGCGTCGTATGTCAACGTCGAGGCGCAGCGGCTGCAGCGGCTGCCGGTCGGGTGGGAGGCGAAGCACGGGGCAGCGTTCCCGGTCCAGGCCTTGACCGCCTTCTACGGCCTGGTCGAGATCGGCGGTATGCGGCTGCCGGGCACCGAGGGACTGGCGGCGTCGCTCCCTCAAAAGTCGGTCCTCATCCACTCGATGGCCGGCGGCGTAGGCCTTGCGGCACTGCAGGTCTGCCTTGCTCTCGGCGCGCCGTGCGTGGGCACGGTTGGCGCGGCTTGGAAGAAGGACTGGCTCCTCGATGCGTATCCTCAGCTCGCGCCGGAGCAGATCATTGTCCGAACCTCGCCGGGCGCTTTCGAACGGCAGCTCGACTCGGCGCTGCGGAGCAAAGAAGTTTGCCGTGCAGCAGGCGTCGACATTGTCTTTGACGCCATTGCCGGGCCGTGGACCAAGCCGGCAATGGCCAAGCTGGCCCCGATGGGGCGGTACGTCATCTTTGGCGCAGCCTCGTTTACGCCCTTGGGCCCCACGCCGTCGTACCTCAGCCTCGGGCTCAAGTACCTGACGCGGCCTACCATCGATCCGATGGAACTCATCTCGTCGAACCATGCAGTCATGGGCTTCAATCTCATCTGGCTCTGGTCGCAGCTCGAGTACCTCTCTGCGGTCAAGGACGCCATGATGGAGCACGTGCCCTGGCGGGCGCCGAAAGTCACTACCTATCCGTTTGCGGACATGAAGGCCGCAATCGCTAAGTTTCAGGCTGGCAAGACGGTCGGCAAGGTGGTGCTCGAGCCGGTGCATCCCGAGCTCTAACGCGAGGGGGCCTTCCTCATCCAAGCCCCACATCGAGCGACATCATGACGACAAAGCCGGCGATGGCGCCCCACGACGCGAGCCGGGCGTTGCCGGCTGATGCAGCCTCGATGACAATGTCGTCGACAACAACAAAGATCATGGCCCCGGCAGCAAAGGCGAGCGCGTACGGCAGAATCGCCTGTGAGAGGATGTAGGCAAAAGCGCCGAGGAGGCCAAAGACTGGCTCGACCATGCCCGACGCCTGGCCCCAGAAGAAAGCCCGCCACGGCGACATGCCGGCCCGGAGGAGCGGGAGCGAGACCGCCAGCCCCTCAGGCCAGTTCTGGATGCCGATGCCGAGCGCGAGCGACTGCGCCGACGCCAGCGTCGCTTTGGGCGATCTCCCCACCGCCGCAAATCCCACACCAACCGCCATGCCCTCGGGCGCGTTGTGGGCCGTGATGGCGATGAGCAGCAGCAGAGTCCTCCGCCAGGACGCACTAGCCGCAGAACGTGCATCAGCCGCTGCTGTCACTCTCGCCACTTGGCCATGGCCATCGCTTTGCTTCTTGCCTGCCCGACTCCGAACCGATGAAGCCGACGAGCTTCGCGAGACTGCTGACGAGACGCCCTCGCCGGCACCGAGGCCAGCATCAGCATCGGCATCAGCACTAGCATTGTGGTCATCGTGGCCGGTCGGAGCCAGCAGGCCGTCTGGGAGGACAGCATCGACCGCAGCGACAAAGGCAGCGCCGAGTGTGAAGCCGATGGCGACGGGAACAAAGGCAAACGCGCCGTCTTGACCATATGCACCAGACTCTTCCGCCAGTTCGATGGCCGGGGCCAGGAGCGACCAGAAGGAGGCGGCGATCATGACGCCGGCAGCAAAGCCCAGGCCGACGTCGAGGACCTTGCGGAGAGTGGCCTGTGGAGCCGAGGCCGGGACGGCAAAGACCACCGCTGCGCCGAACGCCGTCAAGCCCCACGTGAGAAGCGTGCCAAGCAGTGCCTGTGTCACAGGGTGCGCGCCTTCGATCATGCCGGTAGAGGTGAGTGAGGTGGTCCCCCCGTGGCGGTCGACTGTGGCGGTGGTCGCGGCGGGTGCGGACACCGCGCCAAGGCCAAGACAGCTGGCTGAGCCGACTTCAAACGATCGCCCTACCTGTTGCCTGCCATGGACCACCCCTTCCACTCCACCTTGTATCCCCCCCCCCCCCCCCCCACCACCACTCATCGCCATGGATCGCCCTACTACAGCCTGCTGACTGCCACCGATGATAGCCTGATGTGGCGCGCAAGTCGCCATCGGGCAGTCTCCACACTCCCCTGCTGATCGCCATCGAGCACCCCCCCCCTACCCCTTACCCCCCCCCCCGGTCATCGCCATGGATCGCCCGTCCTACTACAGCCTGCTGACAGCCATCGATTGGGTCGGATGCACGGCTGGGGCTGTCGGGCGGTGGTGGCACATGACAGCAGCAGGCGAGCAGAGGGGACCTGGTCGGGAACACGGCAGACTGCACTGGAGCAGACCAAGGAGGCGGGCGGCAGGGGAGTGGCACCAGACAGAGCATGCACAACGTGTTTGGAGCCGGTGACTCGCTGTTTGCCTCGGACTCGGGCGAGGGCAGCGGTGGCGGAGATGTGGATGATGTGTTTGGCGAGTTTGTGGCCAAGCGGAGGGCGAGGAAGAGCAAGACGGCCGAGGCCGTGGCCAAGCGTGGTGGTGCAGGCAAGGGCAAGGCGGCTGGTGGGAAGAAGGCTAAGACACGGCCTGCCAAGGGCTTGTTTGCTGACCTGGGCCCAGACGGCGACACGGCGGACGCTATCGATGATGTTTTGTTTGGCGGCGCACATGGTGGGCTCGACGACGGGGATGGCATCGACGACTCGCCCGGTGGTCTGTTTGCGCCTGCGGCTGGCGCAGGCCTTGCTGGTGCAAGTGATGATGGGGATCGCGACCTTCCCACCGATCCGGTCGAGCGGCGGAAGGAGCTGCGGAGGCGCAAGGCCGAGCGCGATCGCATCAAGGCCGAAGAGGAGGCCAAAGAGATCGAGAAGGGTCGCCTGGCGCGGAAGAAGAAGCGGGATGCAGCTGCAGCAAAGCGCAAGGCTGAGGCGGCGGCCGTGGCTGCTGCGGCTGCCGCTGAGGCGGCCGAGGCCACTAAGAACATGTCTGCCCGCGAGAGGCTGGCCCAGGCCAAGGCTGCCCGCGAAGATGAGGCCACTGCGCCTGCCGACGAGGCTGACGACCTCATTGCGGACGTGCTGGGCAAGAAAAGCTCGCTTGCCGACAAGCCAAGCTCCAAGTCGAGCTCCAAGAAGCGTGCTGGGCTGATGGACCCGGCCGAGCGGGCCGAGGCGAGGCGGGAGCGGGCGGCGTCCAAGCGGGCCGGGCTGCGGGTGCGGTCGGACTCGTCGTCCGACTCGTCATCATCGGTCTCATCGGCCGTCATCGAGGCCCGCGCAGCCGAAATGGCGGCCAAGGCCAAGGCCAAAGCCAAGGCCAAGGCCAAGGAGAAGGCTGCCAGAGCTAAGGCCAAGGCCAAGGAGAAGGCTGCCAGAGCCAAAGCCAAGGCCAAGGCTGCCAAGGCCGAGGCCAAGGCTGCGCGAGCGCGGGCGAAGGAGGCCGAGCGCCGCGCCGCCCGCATCGGCCACGTTGTTCACGAGTCGGAGAGAAGGTCGCGGGCCAGGGGCAAGCGGATCCGTGGCTCGCAAATGCGCGACGACCCGGGCTCGGTCTCGTCGGGCGAGGAGGCCAAGGCTTCGATCCGCGACCGGGTGCGGGCCAAGCGCGAAGCGCGCCGCCGCGCTGCAGGTGTCCAATCTACAGGCGGAAGCGAGCGCGAGGCAGGCAAGACCAAGGCCAAAGCCAAGGCCAAGGCCAAGGCTGATATCCCCTGGCCACCGTCGTCTGTCCCGTATGTCCGCATCGACGCCGACGGTGAGCGGCTGCCCAAGCACTGGCGGATGGGCATTGATCCTGCGACTGGACAGGAGTTCTACTTTCAGACCAAGACGCTTGTACGGACTAAGCGCCGGCCGATCCGTATGTACGATGCGTGAATGAGTGAATGCCCGGTCCCCGGAGCGCATGGACCAGCCCGTGATGAGCACGGCGTGACAGGCGAGCGAGAGATGGAGCGGAAGTGGAGTGCGAGAGGCCAGACTCATCGCTCTGTAGCTCTAGGCGGAGACCGAGCCAGCCGAGGTCCCATCCCCCCCCCCCCCCCGCCCCTCCTCGCCCTCCCTCCCTCCCTCCCTCCCTCCCTAGTGTGTGGTGCTGGACAGCTGTGGTGGCATGGCTATGCAGGCGCCCGAGGTGCCTCGAGGGACGCAGGTCTCGGGGACGGAACAGACCCACATTGGGAAGAAGCTGAAGACCGTACGCACCGAGGAGAGGAGGTAGGCAGAGGGGGAGGGGGGGGGGGGGGGGAGGGGGTACTCACAGGATTGACCTGGGGGGTCCTTGTCCTCGTCGTTGTTGTTGGCCTGGCTGTGGTCGGTCTTCCTGCTCGTCGTCCTCGTCGTCGTCGTCGTCGTCATGGTCGTCATGCGTGTGCGTTTGATGCCTGTGACTGCGGTCTTGGTCGTCGTCCTCATCGTTCTCAACGTTCTCATCGTCTTTGTCTTCAACTTTCTCGTTGTCCTTGCACATTGGGTCGCTATCATCGCCGCCCGTGATCGTGGTCGTGATCGTGATCGTGATCGTGCCTGGTCGCGACTCGGCCGCAACACAGTTGTACGTGCTCGAGGTTGAGACCGACCGTGGCGTCATCCGCCGCAAGTACCGCTACTCTGAGTTCCACGCGCTGTACAACGCGCTAAAGGACAAGAACATCCCGGGCTTTCCTTCGAGCTTCCCGTCAAAGAAGGTGTTCCACTCGGCAAAGACGCTCGAGCGCCGCCGCATCGGCTTCCAGCGGTTCATTGCCCAGCTGCTCTCGCTGCCGGACATACTGCTTCACGACGAGTTACGCTCGTTCCTCGGCCTTCGGATGGTGAATCCGGGCGAGCCGCCGTCGCCGACCAAGCCTTCGCCCGAGGGCAAGCATCGGTCGAGCCGGCTCGCCACCGGCTCGCCCAAGTTCCGCAGCAAGCGCAGGGACGACGGTGCGGCTTCGTCCGACTCGGCCTCATCGTCGTCGGCAGCGACCGGGCGGCCCAAGGTCCCGGCGCGGTCGCGTGCCCCCTCGATCTCGTTCTCGGGTGATGAGGGCGGTGGATCGTCTGCCAGCGGCATGCCGCGTGCCCGCGGCTGGTCCGCGCTCGAGGACGACCTCGGTGCCATCGAGGCCGGTGTGGCAGTGGTTCAGGCCAAGCGCGCGGCGATGGCGCCGCCGCCGCCGCCGACCTCGGCCCGCGCCTCGCGCGCTATCTCGCCCGCGTTCATCGCTGACCTCGACACGCAGCTTTCGGTGGGCTGTGCCCCGCCGTCGCCTGACGCCGCACTCCTGGCCTCGCGCGCGCTGCTCGCCGACCTCCTCGACGACGCCGCCGGCGACGACGAGTTCCTTGACATGACCGACCCATCGTCGTTTGACTTTACCTCAGACGACGAGGGCTCGCTCCTCGGCCTCGACACCGACTGGTCGGGCATCGGCCACGAGCTCAACATCTCGGCGACGTCGCCGCTGGTGCTCTCAAGCGACGACGCCGAGTCGCAACACGGCCCTGTCCCGCATCTTGCTTCCGATGCCGATGCCTACGAGGCCTTGCTGCATGAGGTCCCACTGCCGGCCGAAGCCGACCCCAAGGGCGTGCTGGACCTCGTCACCGCTTTTGCCGACTTTGCCGCATGGCCCAACGCCAACTCGGCCATTACCGAGGAGTTTGGCAAGATTCCGCGCGACTTGCAGTCGCTGCATGGACTCAAGGGCGCGCTGGAGGACAACGAGGAGTGTCTCCCGCCCGAGCTCGAACCGCAGCTAGCGGCCTTCCTTGCCGACGTCGCCTTCCGCACCCCAGCAGACGTCGCGGCGTGGCGGGCCGAGCAGGGGCTGGCACCGTCTGCGTCACCGCCTCGCCGCCGCCGCGCCTCGTCCATTCTACGCTCCTCGATCGTCACCTCGCTCCACCGCTACATCGGAGCCTTTCAGGCGGCATCCAAAGCGCTCGACGTCCACGCCCGCACCGCCTCCCTCGCCTCGGTCCGTGACCTGCTCAAGGTTGTCGTCGAGGCCATCAACGGTGCGGCGGCCTGCCTCGTCGAGCTCGACCACCCGGAGATGATGACCGCCGACGAGCTCAAGGCACCCGCCGCCGCCCTCCTCCGCGCCGCCCGGCCGCTCTTTGACGCCGCAGACGACTACCACGCCGTCACACCGCCGTTCACCGCCGCACACGCCCAGCTCAAGGCCGTCGTCGCCAACCTCGTCGAGGAGGCCAACACCTGGTATGCCGTCGACTCGCTCGCCGTCTCCACCCTCGCTCTTGCCCGTGACGACCTCTCCCCGCACTCGCAGCGGCTCATCGACACTGAGCGCATCACCCGCGTGCGCCTCTTGTCCTCGAGCAAGGCGGCCCTCGTCACCGTGTAGCGCCCCCCCCCCCCCCCCCCCCCCCCGTCGATGAGCCAGTCCGTGGCCATCGGTCATCGGTCGTTGTTCACCCGTTCGCGTGGCCGCAGAAGCTCCGTGGCCATGACGCCACCGCTCGTGATGACGTGACACGTACGCCACCTGAATCAAAAGCGATCGCCCACGCCATACCACCCGACCCGCGGCTGACAAGGACCCCCCCCCCCACACACACACACACACGCACATACACGCATATATATACACACTCGACAGCCAAGACCCAACATGGCAGCAGTGGCAGCCCACGCACTCGAGCTCTCGATGGAGGCAGCTGAGAACGGAACAGGTGGTGGTGGCGGTGGTGGAGGGGGCGACCACAGCTCGCCGGCAGGCACTCCGCGTCCTTCCAAGTTTGCGCCGGCCGAGTTCCGGTCGGCTTCGGTGAGCGTGATTGTTCTGGGCGCATCTGGAGATCTGGCCAAGAAGAAGACACTGCCGGCGCTGTATGGGCTCTTTCTTAGGGGTCTCCTCCCGGCAGAGGCTGCTGTGGTTGGCTACGCGCGATCGGATCTGTCGAGAGCCGACTTTCATGACCGCATCTCGCCCAATCTGGAGAAGGTCGATGGCTCGTCCGACGACTCGCTTGCCGTCTTTCTCGGTCAGTGCCACTACGTTTCCGGTCAGTACGACTCGTCCGAGGACTTTGCCGCTCTTCATGATGAGCTCATCCGCCTCGAGGACGAGGCCGGCGCCAGCGAGTCTGGCGAGGCCCATCGCCTCTTCTATCTCGCTCTCCCGCCCAAGGTCTTTGCCAGCGTCTCGGCCACCTTTGAGCCCGTGGCCATGTCACAGCGTGGATGGAACCGGGTGGTGGTGGAGAAGCCGTTCGGCCGTGACTTGGCGTCGTCGAATGAGCTCGTCGCTGCGCTCGCAGAGACCTTCACCGAGGACCAGCAGTTCCGCATCGACCACTACCTCGGCAAGGAGGCCGCGCTCAACATGGTTGTCTTCCGCTTTGCCAACCTCACCTTCCAGCCGCTGTGGAACCGCAACTACATCTCGACGGTGGAAATCACCTTTAAGGAGCCGTTTGGTACCGAGGGCCGTGGCGGATACTTTGACGAGATCGGCATTGTCCGCGACGTGATGCAGAATCACCTGCTGCAGCTCCTCGCTCTCACCGCCATGGAGCGCCCGATCTCGCTCTCGGCCGAGGACGTGCGCGACGAAAAGGTCAAGGTCCTCCGCTGCATCGAGCCGCTCACCCTCGACGACATCCTCATCGGCCAGTACGTGGCCAACGAGGAGACCGGCAAGCCCGGGTACACCGACGACGACGGCGTGCCCGACGACTCGCGCTGCGCCACTTTTGCCACCGCTGCCTTCAACATCCGCAACGAGCGCTGGGACGGTGTCCCCTTTATCATTCGCTGCGGCAAGGCCCTCAACGAGCGCAAGGCCAACATCCGCATCCAGCTCCGCGACACCCCGGGCCAGCTCTTTGGTGACGCAGCCCGCAACGAGCTCGTCTTCCGCATCCAGCCCTCGGAGGCCATCTACCTCAAGGTCATGGCCAAGAAGCCAGGCCTCGGCGACGAGCTCGTCCAGACCGAGCTCGACCTCACTTACCACTCGCGCTTCCCCTGCGAGACCATTCCCGACGCCTACGAGCGCCTGCTGTACGACGTCCTCCGCGGCGACCGCTCACACTTTGTTCGTGCCGACGAGCTCGAGGCTGCGTGGCGCATCTTTGACGATGTCCTGCACAAGCTCGATGATGGCGCCGTTGAGCCACTGCCGTACGTCTACGGCTCGCGCGGGCCCGACGCAGCCGACGACTTTGTCGCCGCGCGCGGCTACGTTCGCTCCGGCGACTATTCGTGGCAGGCGAGCAGCCAGCAGTCGCCGAGTAAGCTGTAGCCAACACACTTAACGATGCAGACTCCACGCAACAAATGCTGGGGATCACTGCGCCGTAGAACCCGGCCATGGCTCTACAGTTTGCCAGTCGAGCCCGTCGTCGCGCAGCAGCTCCCAGACACAGGCCGGGTGGGCATGTTGTGCGGGGAGCGCGGCGGCACAGAGCGGATCAAGGCCATACCGCTCCAGTGGCGGCAGAAGGGTGCTCGGCTCCGGCAGCGGATCGTACAAGCGGGGCAGCGGGCGCGGGGTGGTGGCGGTGGCGGCGGCGGTAAGGACAGCAGCGACGCAAGCCGAGGTGCGTGCGCTCTGCTCCTCGGCGTGCGCGTTTCGCAGCGCCACGATGTCGGCCGCCTGTGCCTCAAGCACGGTGGCACGGACGGCGGCCGAGCCGCCGCTGTCAAGCGCCGCGAGCTGAGACTCATGCTGGGCGCGGAGATCGGTGATGGCGGCCTCGTGCTCGGTAAGCAGCGCCCGGAGCTCGTCCTGAATCAGGGCCCGGCCGCTTGGCGCGGCCTGGGCAAGTGCCGACGTCGCTGCCACCAGCCGTGCAAAGGCGGTCGCTTCGGCTGCTTGGTACGTCAGGAGTGCCTGCGCCATGCGGAGATGTGCGGCGCGAAGGTCGCAGCGGGCATAGGCCTCGGCAGCAAGTTTGGCGTTCTCGTGGGTAAGCTCCGCCAGACGCGATCGCGACCACTCGCTCAGTGCAGAGTGGAGCGAAAGCCGGGCAGCAGCCTCGGGCGATGCTGCCGGCGCCGTGAGGCTCTCCAGCCACTCGGCATCGCCACCATCGCTGCCAGGTAGCGGCAGAGCATGCCCGGGCGGGTCGACACCAATGAGCTCGGCACGCGTGAGTGCGTGCGCGCAGGCAGCCTTCAGCTTGCTCCGCTGCGTCCCGTGCGCCGCCACAACCGACTCGAGATACTCGGGCATGGCCGCCAGCACCGGATCGCAGCCAAAGCTGGTCACCAAGCCCCGGGTGTACGGCGGGAGCAGCGCCGCGTTGGACCACACGTCCGGTGGCTCGACTGAGACCGGTTCGACCAGGATCCAGCCATCGTCAACACGCCGCATCTGCAGCCTGTCGCCATTGCGCCCGAGCTCAACGTCGACATCGTCCGCGTCGTCCGACTCGTAGCCGTAGCCAGAGCCAAGGCGACGCCACCACGGCGAGGGCGATGACTGCGGCGAGGCCATGGCCACGTCCGACGCCCAGAACTGGTCCAGCACCCGCTGCGATCGGAGCGCGATGCGGTCGGCGCCACCGGACACATCCATAAACGCCGCCCACCCGTCGTCATCGTCGTCTCCTTGGCCATCAAAGGAGCCCACTCGGTCGTCATCAAAGTCGTCCGTGTCGACCTTGTCGTCCATGGCCTCGGCGACAGTCCGGGCAAGCCGAGCCGGGTGGGCGAGGGTGGCGGACGGAGAGTACGCTGGTGACTGCCAGGGGCGTCTACGAGTCGGACTAGTGGTGGTGGTGGTGGTCGAGGGGTATATGCCCCAGCCCGGGCTGGGGCTGGCGTATGGGCTCCAGGTCATGGGTGGGGTCGGGACAGGTGGTGAGCCATGGGAGGTGGTTGGCGGTCGGCGGGCGGCGGTCGGCGGTCGGTCGGTGGTCCAACTCCATCTCGGTGGCTTGAAGGCTTGGGCAGACGATGAGACAGGCAGATCGCTGGATGCCAGCCACTGTAACGAGTGCTTATCTTTGTTGAGGGTGATCATGGTTCGAGTGAGCCGAGTTTGGTGCACAGATGCGTGCAGCGTGGCTACATGACTTGGCAATGGGGGCCCATGTCCCGGTGAGCAGCAGAGATCACCAAAATCCACGTGGCCAGCCCGACACCTGGCAAACGGGCCTTAGCTGGGAAAGGGTCATGGTCCACAATGCTAACCTCTCTCTGGTGGTCCGAAGGATGTGCGATGGTTCTGAGCAGCAACCAGGACAGAGGACGGCCTCTTAGGCTGTACCCCGTCCGTTGTCAACGCCTTTGTCAACGCCTCGATACGCTCGCTTACCCCCCTTTTTTTCGCCCCATCCCTCCTCCTTTCCCCCCCTCTTTCTAAACAAGACCTCCTCCTGCACCCAAGATCCGACGCAACCTTCTTTGGCCGGAGACACTCTATCGTACGGTTGGATAGCTAACAACCTGTACCCCTGCAGGGTGGCGGATCACCCCTACTCGGCCCGGCTCACGCCGGTCCGATCCATGTCTTGTTTTTACCCAAGGTCAGGCCTCTAGTCCAGGCGCATCATGCATGCGACGAGGCAGACAGGTCGGCTTGTGCCTAGTCGGGCCCGAAGAGTCCCTTCCTACGGTCGGGGGCTTCGTTCGACAGGGACACTCCAGTCTACATCATAGAATTGATATGCACTCACCGGCGCAAGTACAGCGATTCAGGTCCAGCTATAGCAGCTTCTTGCGCTTGGGTGGACTCGCGCTTGCCAGCGATGCGGAGGCGCCGCTGAGACTGGGGCGCTTGTTAGACCTGCGGGAGCCTGAGGAGCGGAGCTCGGAGACGATGACGTCCTGCGAGCACTCAAGAACGCGGTAGGCGACGGTTGCGCGGGAGGCGACGGCGTCCTTTGTGGCGGACGGGAGGGCAACGGTGTCGAGCGAGAGCGGCTCGATGGAGGAGCCCATGGCGGTCATCCACTTGGTGGCTGCGTCGACGACGGTGGTGTGGCCGTGCATGGCGACGTCGACGGCGGCCTCAAAGGTGAAGACCTTGTAGCCGTACGAGCCGCTGCGGACGCCGAGGAGCGCCTTGCGCTCGCGTTC
Source organism: Thecamonas trahens ATCC 50062 (assembly GCF_000142905.1). Taxonomy (NCBI): domain Eukaryota; order Apusomonadida; family Apusomonadidae; genus Thecamonas; species Thecamonas trahens. The sequence continues at coordinate 108,533 of NW_013657633.1, forward strand.
GTAGTAGCAGGTGTACTTGAGGGTGAGGTGGATGGAGCCCTCCTCGATGCCGTCTGCAGTGATGGGCAGGTCGGTGTACTCAGCCACAATACCGTTGGACGAGTGGTTGGCGAGCGCATCGCGGAGCGAGACAGCGACAGTGCCGACAATCTTGTTCGAGAGCTTGCCAACCCGCTCGATCGAGATTTCCAGCCAGCGGTTGATGGCGGTGACCGAGAACGTCATCCGCTGGTTCCACTTGGGCAGCATGGTCTTCTCCGAGTTCTCCGACATGTGCGTCTCGTCAAAGTACACCCGGCCCTCTGCCGGAGGCGAGTTGACCGACTTGCCAAGCTTGAGCTTGAACATCTGGATCCTGACCCTATACACGCCCTCCTTCTACAACCTCCCCGTCCGACCAAACCAACAGCCCCGCGTCCATCCGCCCCCCCCCCCCCCCCCCCCCCCCCCACCGTCATCCGCCATCACCATCAGACCAACGCAGCATATTCCCGATCGTCCCCGGTTTGGCGCCCATTGTGCGACACGCGTGCCACCCACCATACCCCCCCCCCATTGAGGCCAAGGCCAAGGCCAAGACCAAGCCCCATACACCCCCCACAAAGCCCATAACCAGCCCATCATACCCACCGCATACCCCCCATCCCCATCCCCAACGTATTCCGCACCACATCCCATGAGTCCCCTCCCCCCCCCCCCCCCTCCCCGCCCCCCTGTCCCCCTTCCCTCCACCTCCACATACCATGACAGCCAGCTTGGCATTGGAGACAAAGATGGAGACATCACCGATCTGCAGATTGTCATGAGAGATGATGGCTGCCTTGCTACTCGAGGCCATGGCGGGTCCACAATCAAGTCAGGTGGTCAGTGCCGAGGAGCCAAGAAGAGCAGACCCCCGCCAAAGACCCGCCCTTGCCGCACGCCACACGCCCGCACGCCACACGCCCGCACGCCACATCTCGACACGCCACATCGCGCCATCACAACACGCTGCGAGTCCCGCACTATCATCGCATGCGATGGAAACCTCTTCTCGCCCCGCACGCCTCGCCTCGTTCATTGCAACGGCTGGAAGTGGAAAGGCCACGATTTCGACTCTCGCGCCGGCTGGCTACCGACGATGGTCGTGGAGCTCGCGGACCTTCTGTTCGTACCGCTGCTCGAGAGCGTACTTGAGCTTGCGAAGCTCCTGCTCGCGCTGCTGGTCGCGCTCGACAAGATCAGCCTCTGCCATGCGGAGGCGGGAGCGGACCTCGTCCTCGCGGACGCGGACATCTTCCTCGAGCTGCATCTCGCGGGCCTTGAGCGCGTTGTACTTGCGACCGTACTCTTCGTCCAAGCTCGCCTTGTACGCGCGCTGCTCGGCCTCGCGGGCTCGGTCGCGCTCCTTGAAGACCTCTGCAGCCTCGTCGAGCTCACGCTCACGGATGCGGAGGGCCTCGACGCGTGCGGCGTGGTCCGACTCGAGGCGGCGCTTGAGCTCGTGCAGCTCCTGCTCGCGCTCACGATCGCGTGAGAGAAGCTCGTCCTGCAGGGCCTGCTTCTGCCGCTCAAAATCAGCCTCCTTGGCCTTGAGCTCGCGCAGCTTGGCGCGATACTTGTTTTCCATCTCGGCATTGATCTCGGCGCGATACAGGTCGCGCTGCCGCTGAAGCTCGACCTCGCGGTTTTTGAGCTCGGCCACTGTCTCGCGGTACTGTGCGTCGACCCGCTCACGGTATGCCAGCTGCTCCGACTCGCGCTCGGCGTCCCGCCGCTGCAGCTCCTCCTTCATCCGCTCGATCTCCTCCTCCCTCCTCCGCACCTCGCCCATCTTGGTCGCATACGCCTCGTCCACCCGCGCCTTGTACTTTTCCACGTCCTCCTCACGGTCCCTGTCGCGCTCTTCAAACTCCTCGGTCATCTACCACCGCCAGGGAGAGGATGTCTAGCGATAAGTCGATCATCAAGCGCCCCCCCCCCCTCCCCTCCCCTCCCCTCCCCCTCCCTCTACGTACCCGGATAAACGTCTCCCACAGGGCGCGATCCCTCGAATGACGCATGTCTGCCAACTGGCTCTCCATCTGTCCTTGCCATCCATCGATGCCGTCAGTCCCGGGTCCCGTCAGTGTCCGTCAGCAAGCCGTTCCGCAGCCATAGCCAGCATCCATGCCCACCAGCACAGGCATGACCCAGACACCCTCCCCTTATCCGCATGAGTACCCACCCTTTTAGGACCCCTCCCCTCTTCTATCTACCTCCACCCACACCATCCATGACTGTGGCTGTACCCGTAGGTGTGTGTGCCTCCTCCCCTCCCTCCCTCCCCGCTCGGGTCACCCGCCCAATGACCGCCAACAGTCAACGGCCGTTGGCCACCAGCACCACCACCAGCACCAGCACCAGCACCACCAGCACCAGCACCACCACCAGTACCACCAGAGATACCACTGGTACCAATACCAGTACAATAGCCTCCCCTCTACCCTACATCTCTGCGCTGCGTACTGCTGAGACTCGCTGGAGATACTCTTCCTGTTCCCGCTCCCATCGCTGCTTGACGTCCATGCTTGCTTTGCTGCACACTGAACAGGAGACAGGAGTTGGTGACTGACCACCACTGATGACCACCATCACCACTGATCACCACCATTGATGACCGCCATCACCACTGACCACCACCACTGACCACTACCACTGACCACCACCATTGATGACCACCATTGATGACCACCACCACTGATGACCACCACTGATGACCACCACTGATGACCACCACCACCACCACTGATGACCACCATCACCACTGACCACCACCACTGATGACTACTGATGACCACCACTGATGACCACCATTGATGACCACCACTGATGACTACTGATGACCCACCATCACCACTGATCGA
>NW_013657633.1:111517-137044 GCF_000142905.1 Thecamonas trahens ATCC 50062
GGGGGGGGAAAAAAAAAAACGAACGAAAACCTCCGAGCGGGTGTCGTCGATGTAAGGCTTCTTTTTGGGGGGCTGAGGGACGAGGCGGTGAAAAACACCCCCACCCCACCCCACCCCCCACCCCACCCCACCCCCTCCCACCCCCTCCACCATGTCTGTCTCCACCCCACGCACACCATCATCTCCTGTCGGTGACGCTCTAGATGCCCGCCACCAGTGGCTGACCGCCAAGCTCTCGGCCGCCTTTGCCATGCCCGACACAGAAGCCATCCGGGCATACCTTGCCGACCCGGGCATCCTTCCCCGGATCAACGCCTTTCTCTCTGGTGGTCCGCGTGCTTTGGTCTTCTTTCAGCGTGCTGCGGGTGAGGCGGTGCCTGGCAAGCGCCCACCGTCTGTCGCAAAGCCGTCGCCGGCCTCCGCGTCGGGCGCCAACCTCGCCGAGCGGAGTGATGCGCTTGCCCGCGCCTCATCATCGGTCTCGTTGTCGGGCAACTCGGATAGCTCGCCGTCCGGCGCGCCGGGCATCCAGCCGCACTCTTCTAAGGTCGCCTGGGCCGTCCCGTTCTACCTCGCTGACCCGCGGACGGACATCTTCTTCCGCAAGGGCGCGTACTTTGTGCGCCTCGCGCCGTCGCTCCCGGTCTCGGAGCCGCGCATTTCCGATGAAGTCGCCTTTGGCGAGCTCATGTCTTCGGTCCTCGAGTCGTCGCACAAGCTCCTCCTCGATGTCTTTGTCCCGCACCTCCAGCATCGCGAGGACTGGGGCCAGGCTCCGCCCGACGCCGTCACCCAGTTCTTCAATCATGTCTCGTCGATGACCTCGGTCCTCAACGAGGCACTCAAGGCCGTCCAGGGTGGCATCAAGCTCCGCAAGGCCGACTCCGAGTTTGTGGTCGAGAACAAGCAGCAGGCGTTCAACAAGGCCGCCACGAACCCGTCGCTCGTCGCCCACTACGAGGCCATCATGGACGAGTGGTGCACTCAGATCGAGCGACTCATCAACGACCGCGCTCTTGTCGACCCAGGCGCGGCCGCTCTGGCGGCAACAGCTGCCGGTAAGGTTGGCCCGGCCGAGTCGTCCGCCCCGTCAGCTGCCGCCCTCGCTGCACTCGCCGACGTCGGTCCACTCGCCCTCCTCGAGTTCTGGCGCGCCCGCGAGGCCCAGCTCCGCTCGCTCATCGAGCAGCTCAAGACCTACGAGCGCAAGGTCATTCTCGGCGTCCTTGTCACCGCCCACTCCAAGGCCCTCCGCCAGTGGCGTCTCCTTGACCCGCTCGTCACTGACGCCATCAACGAGGCCAAGGACTCGCACAAGTACCTCGAGCTCGTCCGCAAGTATGTCGAGCCACTCTACTTTGGTACCGTCTCCGCCATGACCGAGGCGCTTCCGGGCCTTTTCAACGCCATCAAGATCATCCACCAGTCGGCCAAGTTTTGCGCCGAGCCAGGTCCCATGATGGACCTCCTCACCCGCATCTCGCGCCAGCTCGCCCTCGCCTGCAAGCGCCACGTCTCCAAGGGCGGCGCCATCCTCGCTCAGGACCCCAAGCTCGTGGCTGCCAAGATCGACGACGCCATGGCTCTCATTTCCGCCTACAAGCGCGCCTTTCGTCACGTCCGCTCAAAGGCCAACCAGGAGCTCAAGACTCGCCGCGACCGCGCCTTTGCCTACTCGGAGACCGCCGTCTTTGCCGCCCTTGTCTCGCTGGAGGCCCGTCTCTATCGCGTCTCGGACGTCGTCCGCACCGCCTCGCAGTTTCGCGCCCTCGCCGAACATCCGGCCCTCCCCAACATGGCCCCTGTCGCATCGGCCTTTGAGTCGCTCCTTGACTCGTTCTCCTCCACAAAGTACGAACTGCTCGACGATTCGGAGCAGGCCTTTGAGCCCGACTACGCCGCTTTTCAGGACGCGGTTGCCACCCTCGAGAACGAGCTTCTTGCCCGCATCGACTCGGCGTTTGAGAAGACTTCCGAGACCGAGGACGCACTCGCCATGCTCCAGTCCCTCGAGGGGCTTGTCCACCGCGCCTCCCTCAAGACCAACCTCGACTCCAAGTACCTTGTAATCTTCCACAACTACGGCGCAGACCTTGGCGAGGCTGCCGCACTCTTCGAGTCGCTCAAGCATGCCCCGCCCACCATCCGCAACGCCCCACCCGTCGCCGGAAACATCATCTGGGCCCGCCAGCTCCTCCGCCGCATCGAGGAGCCCATGAAGAAGTTCCAGGGCATCGAGTCTATCATGGCTGCGCCCGCCGCCGTCCCGGTCATCCGCAACTACAACCGCCTCGCCAAAAAGCTCGTCAAGTTCGAGACGCTCTGGTTCTACATGTGGTCGCAGCGGGTTGTTGACGCCGGCGACGTCCTCTCCGCCCCGCTCATCGTCCGCTCGCCGACCTCGGGCCACCTCTACGTCAACATCCACCCCCGCTTCCTCCAGCTCATCGATGAGGCCAAGTGGCTCACTCGCCTTGGCCTCGAACTTCCGGCCGCCGCCCTTGCCGTCGCGGACACCGGCGCCCGCGTCAAGGACTACTACGCAAAGCTCTCTTTCCTCGTCGATGAGTTTGCCCGCATCACTGCCTCCATCAACCCGACGCTCCGGCCGCTGCTGGCCGAGCCGCTCAGCGACTTGCTCGGCCGCATGATGCCGGGCATTACCACCTTGACATGGTCGTCTATGAACATCGACGGCTTCCTCTTTCGCGTCCACGCCGCCTTTGACAAGTTCGAGGTCCTTGTCACCCGCGCCAACACCCTCCTTGTCGCCTCGGTCCTCCGTCCGCTCGACTTTATTGCCCAGTCCTCGCTCCTCCGCCTCTCGCCACCCAGCCCGTACTCGCTCGGCGAGTTTGTCGATGCCCAGATCCGGTCCATCCGCGCCCACGCCGCCGCTTTTCGCGCCGCTGCCTCGCGCATCGAGACTGCGCTCGCCATCATCGTCGAGGAAGTCTCCGCCCATCCCACTGAGCTCTCCACCCTCAAGGTCTCGCCCGACGTCATTGCAGACTTTGTCTCGTTCTTCTCAAACATGCTCTCCGCCGCCCTCGGCGCCACTGTCAAGCGTGCCCTCTTCGACCTCCGCTCCGCGCTCACCCCGCTCGAGCCGGCCGCGCTCATCGACCCGCCACACGAGCTTGTGGCATCCCGCGCGCCCTTTCTCGCTGTCGACGTCGAGCTCTCCATCCCGCACGTCCACATCAACCCCTCGCTTGACGAGCTCCAGCGCGCTCTCAACCAGGTTGTCTCCGAGCTCATCCGCATCACAAAGTCGGTCGCCGCTCTCTCCACCCTCCCGTCGCGCCTCCGCATCGCCAACTCGCGCCCCGACGGCTCGTTCTTCACCTCGGAAGAGTTGTTTGCCTCGGTCGACATGCCGCTCACCCGCCTCGCCATGCTCGGTCTCGACGCCTCCACCACAGCGCAGACGGCAGCATCCGGAGACGCGGCCGCCGGCGCCCAGTCGAACCCCACGCTACCCACAACGTCGCACTCGGCGACGACTTCGGCGGTGGCGACCGCTGCTGCTGCTCTTTCGGCGAGCAGCGGCACTTCCGAGTACCACCCGGCCGAGCTAGCCGTCCTCTCCTCGCCGCTCTACGTCGCAGACAACAACTACCACGAGACGCTCTCCCAGAATCCGACCATTGTCCGGCTCGTGCTTCTGCTCTCCGGCAAAGCCGCCACTCTCGCGCAGGCGCTCTCGACCTACCTCTCTGCCTTTGTCAAGTACGCCTACCTCTGGGGCAACACACTCCAGCAAGAGTACGCCGCCTTTCTCTCGGCCTCACCGCTCGTCGTCGACTTTGAGGCCGAGATCCAGCGCTTTGTCGACGTCGAGGCCTCCATCCAGGCTATGCACTCGTCCGCGCTCCTCGGACCGCTCCTCCTCTACACCCAAGCCCTCAAGTACTCGCTTCGCTCAGAGGCTGCAAGCTGGAAAGCCCGCTACGCCGAAACGCTCCACGCCCGTGGCTCGTCCAAGCTCCGCAAGCTCGCCTCGTACATCAACTCGACCACCTCGCGCTTGCAGCGCGACATTGTCACCCTCGACGACCTCCGTAAGGTCATGTTTGTCCTCCGCGACATGCGCGCCCAAGAGGCCGTCATCGACATGGAGTTTATTCCGCTCGAGGAAATGTTTGCTCTCCTCGCCCGCCACCAGGTCCACATCAACAAGGCCGAGCTCTCCCACACCCGCCGCCTCCGCGCAAAATGGCAGAAGCTCAAGGCGCTCGCCGCCACCGAGAACGACCATCTGCTCCAACTGCAGAACCACTTTAAGCACGCCCTCCTCTCAGACGTCGAGTCGTTTGCCATCGAGGTCATCCAGTTCCGCAACAACTACAACACCCGTGGCCCCATGGCCGTCCTCGCCGCTGATGGCGCGTCGGTCGACCCCAAGGACGGCTTTGGGCGCCTTCGTGTCTTCCAGGCCATGTTTGCTAAGCTCGAGACAAAGTTCAACTACTTTCGCCGCGGCGAGCGCCTCTTTGGCCTTCCGCCGCGGCCTTTTCCCGGCCTCCTCCGCACCCGCCGCGAGCTGGACATGCTTGACGCTCTCCACACCTTGCACTCGGCCGTCTCTGCCTCGCTTCGTCGCTTCGAGTACACTCTCTGGGCGGACACCGACATCTCAACCATGTCTGCCCGTCTCCACCAGCTCGCTACCCAAATGCGCGCCCTCCCACTCGCTGTTCGCGAATGGTCGCTGTACAAGTCAACCTATGCCCGCCTCGCCTCGTGGATCGCCCTCCTCCCTCTTCTCTCCGCCCTCGCCGATGCTGCCATCAAGAATCGCCACTGGATTTCCATCATGCAAGCCACGGGCACCACCTTTTCGCTCGAGTCGCAGTCGTTCATGCTCGCGCACTTGCTCGAGGTCGACCTCCTCGCAAACGCCCAGCAAGTCCGCCGCATCGCCTACGCTGCAAAGAAAGAGCTCGACATCGAGCACTCGCTCAACAAGCTCGAGGACTTGTGGAACGAGATGACGCTCGAGTTTGTACCCTCTTACAAGGGCCGTGACGGCATCGCCGTCCTCGACGTCGCTTCTGCAAAGGCCATCATGCACACCATGGAGAACTCGCTCATGGACATCTCCACCATGCTTGCCTCGCCCTTTGTCGCTCCCTTTTACGATACCCTCACCACCTGGCTCGCCCAGCTCTCGTCGGCCTCGGAGCTCCTCGAGTCATGGCTCTTTGTTCAGTCTATGTGGATCCACCTCTCCGCCGTCTTTACCTCGGTCACCATCCAGAAACAGATGCCCGCAGAAGCCGCTCGCTTCTCTGTCATCGACACAAAGTGGGTCCGTATCATGCGCCGTACCTCGACAGAGGCCAACGTTCTAGCCTGCTGCGTCTTTAACGACTCGCTTCGCTCATACCTCCCGCATCTGCGCGCCGAGCTTGAGCTCTGCCAGATCTCGCTCAAAGGCTTTCTCGAGCTCAAGCGCTCCGCCTTTCCGCGCTTCTACTTTGTCTCAGACTCGGCGCTACTTGAGCTCATTTCCGCTGCCTCCTCACCAACGCCGTCGCCGCACACTTTGACCAGTTCTTTGACTCGGTCGTTGGTGTCGTTCTCGACTCGGACCCTCTTCCTGGCTCTTCCGCGAACCCGTCAGGCCCTGCCGCTGCTCGCAACGCTGACCATGCATCTCACCCTGCTTCCACGCCAGTCTCCTCCGCTCTCGCTGCCCTCGACGACGCTGCCTCCATCCTCGCCCTCCGTTCGGCAGAAGGCGAGATCCTGCCGCTCCTTGCCTCGGTCACTGCCTCACCAAACCTCACCGAGTGGCTCACCGCCCTGCTAGAGCAGATGCGCCTCACCCTCCGCTCGCTCATCCGCCGTGCCGCCAAGGAGTGCTTCTCGATCGACCTCGAAGACCTGCTGCGGACGTACCCTTCGCAAGTTGCCCAGCTCGCCCTCTACCTCATTTTTACCGAGGCCTCTGAGAACTCCATTCGCCGCATCCGCACTGAAAAGTCGGCTCTCTTCAACACCGCGCAGTACATCAAGCACGTGCTCTCTGTTGTCCAAGACCTCGTCTCCCGCGCCACCGATCGTCTCGACCGCATCAAGATGGAGGCCCTCGCCACCGTCCAGGTGCACCTCCGCGACGCCTACGACGACATCCTTCGCCGCAAGGTCTACTCGCTCACAGACTTTGAGTGGACAAAGCACTTGCGAATCTATTGGCGCGCCACCGATGCCACCCCGCACGTCGAAGTTGCGCTCGGCCCGCACTCGCTCGTCCACCAGTACGAGTACATCGGCGCCGCCCCACGCCTCGTAGTCACTGCGGCCACAAAGCGGACCGCGTCTATGCTGCTCGACGCCACTGTCGCCGGCCAAGCCGTCGTCCTCGCCGGCCCGCCGAGCTCAGGCAAGTCCGAGACCCTGCGCACCCTCGCCGCACTCGCTGGAAAGTACCATGCCCCGCTCGCCTGCTCACCCTCTTTATCGCTTCTGACATGGTCCGCATCGTCAAGGGCATGGCCCTCTCCCGCGCCTGGGTCCATCTCGACGGCATCCACCTCCTCAAGCCGCCTGTCCTTGGCATCCTTGGCCACCATCTCTTTGCCCTCTCCCATGCCCTCCGACTCAACTTGCCGTTTGCCGTCCTGGCCTCAGGTGAAGCCCTTCCGCTCTCGCAGCTCTACTCGCGGGGCTTCAAGCCTCGCCCCATCGCCGTCGGCCCCGACGCCGCGGCTGCAGGCGTCCCGCAAGCTGCTGCAGACCAGGATGTCGCCGCAGATCAGGCCCTCGCTGTCTCCACCACATCCGACGGCATGGAGAACCCCAACCGCAGGAGTGCTTCCACCACCGCTCGCGCTCGCGCCTCGGCCCGCCGCTCCATCTCCTCCCGCCGCGCTGCACTCGCCCACGGCTCGACCCTCGCCTCCAAGACCAGCTCGCTCCTCATGGGCCCCTCAGTCGACAAGCGCATCGCCTCGCGGACCGTCGACACTCCGCTCTCGTCTCTTGCGCCCTCGCTCTCGCTCTTTGTCGGAGGCGATTCTGCGGCCGGTCGCTCGTCGTCAGCCTCGCTGCCTGGCATCGTGCTCCAGCTACCCCCACCCGAGACGCCACAGCCGAGCGCATCGGGTGTCGCCACTCCCTTGGACCGCCGTGGCGCCACCCGCCTCGACTACCGCGGTGTCCCGGTCTCCGCCGCGGCCCCGTCCGGCATCACCTTCCGTGTCCCGGATGAGGGCGTCGGTCGCTCCGGTAATCTTCTCAGCCCCGGCCACGGCCTCACTACAGGCGCCCTCCGCTCGTCACTGGCCGACCCGGCCCACGACCAAGTCGCACAACATTCATCTACCCCTGACGAGGCCGAACGCTCCCGTGATGCCCGCCACAAAGCTGGACTCTCGCCGCCGCAAATCACCGCCGTTGCGCAAGCCCTCGTCGAGGACATGCCCGACTCGCTTCAACCACCGACGTACATGCTCAAGGAGCCACTCGGCCTCTTCGCCACTGCGCTCCTAACCTCAAGTTCGCCGCTCGCGGGCCTCCCAGCCTCGCAAGCTGTTCTCTTCAGGACCGTCACCGTTGTCACACCAGACAAGGACATGCTTGTCCGAGCCCGGCTCGTTGCCGCCGGCTTTTACTACGCCGAGCGCCTCACTCGCAAGCTCACCTCGACTCTTCGCGCCGCACAGGCAACCCTCTCGCGCGCCATCCACTACGACTGGTCGTATCGCTTCCTCGTCGCCGTCCTCGACCGTACCTGCCTTCTTCGGCGCCAGGCTGGTCCCTCCGCCAACGAGTCGCACACGGTCATGGCCGCCCTCGCCCAGCTCACCCTGCCGCGCCTCCTACCTTCAGATATGCCGCCGTTTCTGGTCCTCCTCCGCGAGACCTTTGCCGCCACCGACATTGTCGATGATCCCAACGCGCCAGCGGCCCCTCCTGGTGCTACCGGTGAGCTCACCGCTGCTGGCATGGTCGGCGACGGCAGTGGCGCCGGATCCGGTGCGGGATCAGGTCCGCGCCAGAGTCAAATGGGCTCGTCGGGCATCGAGTCGATGCTCTCGGCCCATGCTCGCCGCCGCCGCGCCCAGGTCCGCTCGCGCCGCACCAACGACCGTGACCGCACAGCCGAGGCCGAGACCGAGGCTACTGCCGCTGCTGCTGCCGCCGCCGCCGCGCGCACCGTCCCCTTTATCGACGGCGTCGGCCGTCTGCCAGTGTCCAAGGCTCCCCAGGCCACCAAGATTCCTCTCAACGCACGGGGAGGCGGTCCCGGTGCGCCGGGCTCTACCCGACTTGCCTTTGACTCGCCTCGTGAGTCGTCGGCGTCGTCGCTTACTGTTCCTCGCACGTCAATCACCGCAAACGCAGGCGCGTCCACCGGCGCAGACGCAGGCTCGAGCTCGTCGCCGGCGGGCGTTCCCACTCTTGATATACCAGCTGCGGGCGAGCCCGATGTCGAACCGCCGACCCTTGCCACCATGACCGTCGCCCAAGCCGCAGCCGCGCTCCGATTGACGCACAACCTCGCCCACAAGACCTCAGTGCCCGAGCTCTCCGAGACCGCGCTCTTGGCTTCGCTCGAGAAAGTGGTCACCGCAACCGCCCAGTCGGCCTCGCTTGTTGCCTCCAGTGATTGGGTCGAGAAGCTCCTGCAGCTCTTTGTCTCGTTGCGAAACTGGGAGTCGACCGTTCTTCTCGGCCCGCCAGGCACCGGTAAGTCAACCGCGCTTGAAGTCCTTGTCGCAGCCCTGCATCCGTCGCTGGCGAGACTCGCTGCCGCCAGCGAGTCGCCGGCAGGCGAGGACGATGCCCGCGAGGGCTCGACCGGTGATCCTTCACTGTACCGGGTGGTGCGGATCAATCCCTACGCCCACACTACCCGCGAGCTTGTCGGCGAGGCCGACCCTCGCTCTGGCGACTGGGCCGATGGCCTTGTAGCCGCCACCGTCCGTCGCGCCATGGAAGAGTCGGAAGTCAGCCACTACATGGTGCTCGACGCACCAGTCGATCCAGTCTGGGCCGATCCGCTCGTGTCCATGCTTGATCCTTCTCGCAAGCTCGTTCTCACCTCGAACATGTACCTCGCACTCCCACCGAACATGCACATTCTCCTGGAAACGACCTCGCTCGAACATGCCTCGCCACAGCTTATCGGGCGAGTCGGTGTAGTCTTCTTCCCGCAAGACCTCGTCTCGCCCGACATGCTCGTCGAAGGCTGGCTCTCTTCGCGCCGGCCCGCCGAGGCCGCTCTCCTCGCGCCGTTTTTTGCCTCTCTCCTCTCCCCTGTCCTCGAATTTCTCCGCCACACCCCGACTACCGTCGTCCTCCAACCGGAGAGCGCCCGGGTCCGGACCATGCTCTCGCTCCTCGACGCCCTCCTCGAGCAAGGCGCGCTCAACAACGAAGTCTTTGAGGAAGACCACCTCGAGCGGCTCTTCATCTTTGCTCTTGCCTGGGGCATCGCCGGTGCCCTGCCCCACACCGACCGCCTCAGGCTGCAGACCTTCCTCTCCTCTGCGACCGTCAACCTGCCGCGGTTCGAGGGTTCAGAGACCATCTTTGACTTTTATGTCCAAGAGGCATCGACTCATTGGGAGCTCTGGGTCCACCGCGTCCCACACTGGGCATATCCCTCGTCCAACGTCGCCATTCCGGATCCGGGCTCGTCGAGGACGCTCTCCTCGCTCTTCTCATCAGCCATCTCACGCGCCCGCGTTCGCGCCGCCGCTCCGGCGCCGGTCGGAGCGTCCGAGCCTCTCGTAGGCGACGGTGGCATGCTCGGTCCAGGCACGCTCCACTCGGTCTCGCCTGGTGCCGGCTCGGTGGGAGCCGGCGAACGCATCACTTCGTTCCGTCTTGGCACACAGCAGGGCATGCGCCAGTCGCTTCAGTCGCGGCTGCGGTCGGCGTTGACCGGTCCTGATGCCATGACAAGCATCGCTCCGCTCTCGTCGACGCTATTTGCGTCGACTGCATCGGCCGCAAAGGCCGTCGCTGGTGGCCCGGGCGCGTCCGGGGCGAGTGGATCTAGCTCAGGAGCCGACGGCAGTCGCGAGACCGACGACGAGCGCTCGCGTCATAGTCACGCACCACCCGCCGCATCGGCCGGCGAGCAGCTGCGGTCTGGCGGCGACGAGGCGCTCGAAGGTTTGGTCGCTGTCTCGCCAGCGCTCCCGCACGCTTGGGACGTCGACATCATGGCACTCCATGTGCCAACGCCAATCACGGTTGCCATGTCTTCGCTCATCGACTTGCTCCGCAGCTCACAGCACGAGCTCCCGGTTCTGGTTGTCGGTAACGCCGGCTCGGGCAAGTCGTCGCTGGTCAAGCACTACCTCGGCTCGCTCGGGGATTCGGACTACCATGCCTATGCCTCACTCGCCCTTGGCCCGTTCACCACCACCGCTCAGCTGCAGGCTCAGCTTGAAGGCCGGTTGGTGCGGTCAATCGGAAATCGGTTTGCGCCGCGCGCAGCCAAGACTCTCACTGTCTTTGTCGACGACCTCGCACGGCCTCGGCCAAATGCCCACGGTGTCCGCCCACCGCTGGAGTGGCTCCGCACCCTTGTCGAGACCTCGACCTTCCTCTCCTCGTCCAAGTCGTCCGAGCTCAAGGCCGTATCAGGCTTGCAGTACCTCGCCGCCGGCCGCATGCCGGCCTCAGGCCCGCTTGCCTATCCTGCCCCCGCTGCTGACACGCTCTTCCGTTCGCGGCGGTCGCGGACGTCCATGGCCGCAGGCGGACGGCCTCCCGGGCTGGCAAGTTCGCCCATGCGTGGCGGCGGCGGTGGCGGTGGTGGTGGTGGCGGTGGCGGCGGGCACATTCGGGCCGGCTCAGATGACTCGCTCAACGCCGGCGAGTTTGGCGACGAGCACGTGGAGCTCTCTGGTCCGGGCACCGGCGGCGCTGCGCTCACTATGGGCCGTGCCACAGGTATCGGCCTCGTCCGCACCCAGCAGGCCCTGCTTCAGGAGCAGCTCGAGGCCGTCATCCACACCAATGCCCGTCGGGTCTCGGCGCTCTCACAGCGACTCGTCGGCAAGTTTGCCGTCATCCATCTCGATGACTCGAACGAGTCGACGCTCAACGATGTTTACTCGACCCTGGTCCGTGAGGTCTTCCGCGCTGTTGGTCCCACTGACGACGGCGACTCGCACATGAACCTCCACATTCTCAACCTGATGGAAAAAACGTGGATGATCACCTATCAACTCTGGTCCGAGGTCAAGGCCAACTTTAAGGCCACGATCGAGACGCCGCACTACCTCTTCTCCATGCGCGATCTCTCACGGGTTTTCCAGGGCATGCTTCGTGCCGACCGCTCAGTCTTTATCGACCAGCAGACCATGCTCAACCTCTGGCGTCACGAGTGCATGCGGGTGTTTGCAGATCGGCTCGTTGCCGATGCAGACGTCGAGTGGCTGACCAAGACCCTGCGCATCCTAGTCGAGTCGGCCTTTGGCGGTGCCTCGAGCTCCGTCTTTGGCGGCAACACCGTGTTCGTAGACTCACGAGTTCTTGCCCACATCAACACCTCGGTTCGTGTCGCTGGCCTCCCCTCAGCACTCTCCAGAGCCGAGTACGTGCCAGAACCCGTGGCCCGGTCTGGCCCCAAGATCTCGAACCACACGCTCTCCGACACCGTCCACTACACTGGTCGAGGCGGAGGCCACATCACTGACTCAATCGACGGTAGCGGCCCGGCCTCTGCTGGTGATGACCTCATGTCTGGGGCCTCGGGCGTGTTCGGTGGTGCACGGGGAAGCTTTGTCGATGGCAAGTGGGAGGGTCCTCCCGGCTCGACGGCTCCCATCTCTCCCGCTGCAAGCTACCAGCCTGTCTCATCGCTCTCTTGGCTTCAGGAGGTCATTGTCGACATGGTCCAGGTGTACAACACCCAGCACCCGCTACAGCCGTGCTCGATGGCAGTGGTTCACGGTGCTGTCCATCACGTCTTCCGCATTGCGCGCGTGCTCACCCTTCCGCGCGGCCACTTGGTGCTTGTCAGCCCGTCGCCGCTCGGTATGCACTCGCTCGGCAAGCTTGCCGCCCACGTCTCAGGCGTAATCTCGCTCGACCTGGCTGCCGCCGCCGCGCCGGAAGCCCGATGGGGCCCGGCGCGCGCCAGTGGCGCATATGCCGCCTCGGCAGTGGGCGGCGACCTGCCGACCTTCTCTGAGCACTGCTCCATCCCGGTCCCGGGCGTCCCGCTCCGCACGGTCCCGCTCGCCGACGCAGCCTCGGCCAAGCATCCAGTTTCTGACCGCCACGATGGCAGCGGTCTCACTGGCGGCTCGCCACTTCCCGCCGTGGGCCTTCGCGGCAGCCACGAGTCATCGTTGACATTTGGCGCGATGTACAACCTTTCGCCCGAGTGTCTCGCCCACCTCAAGCAGGCATTCCTCTTTGCTGGCGCAGAGGGCAAGCCGACAGCGCTGCATCTGGATGCCAGCGAGGAGAGCAGCCGCCGTTCTCCGCTGCTGGACGTCCTCGACCTGTTCTTCACCTCGGGTGAGCTGGCTGGTCTGTTCTCGCCATCTGAGCTCGTCGCCATCTATCGTGACCTCAAGCCGGTGTACATCAAGACCATGTTCTGCGCGGCCGCGGCGCGGACGCTCGGTGTGGCGGCGTCGTCAGTCCCACACGCTTCGGGTGTCTACGCCCTCAACATTCTTCTTGCTCGCCTCCTCCACGGTGAGCTGACCGCAGTCCCGATCACTGTCGAGGAGGCCGAGACCATGCGGGCGGCGTTTGACAATGTTCCCGGCGAGGTGCCCCAGGCCGAGCCCGAAGCTCCTGGTCGCGAGAGCTCGTTCGGCCGTGGCTACGCCGGCGAAGAGCCAGAAGCGTCCAAGCGGCCAAGCACGGTAGCATCGACGGCAACACCTCAACAGCAGACCAAGTCGGCGGTGGTGGATCTGGATGAGTCGCGCCGTGACGCTATCCTTGCGCTCTCCAAGCTCATGGAGAGCCTCGTCGCAACGCCGTTTCTTGACCTCTGTCGGTCGTGGCCGGCTGAGCTGCTCTCGCAGACTGACAGCCCGGTCCCATTCACCCCCGTCGGCATGACTGTTGCTGCTGGCGATGGCACTGCTGCTGGAGGTGGAGGTGGCCATGGTGGTGGAAGCCGCCGCTCGCCGACGTCGGGAAAGGCCAGTCGGGGTGCGTCCGAGTCTGGTGCGTCCGATCTGATTTCGCTCGCGCTACAGGCGTACGAAGCGCTCACCGAAGAGGAGCTCAACATGATGTACGAGCAGGTGAGCTCGCGGATGCTGTATTCGTTCTTCATCTCGCGAGTCCAGCAACTTCTCCATGTTGTGATCAACACCACGCCCGAGAGCCTCAGCCCGCTTGTACAAGACTACAGCGGTGTGGTCAAGGTCGCACACACTCTCTATCTTCGGCCGTGGAACCGGCAGTCGATGCTGGCGGCGATTCGGGCTCGCATCAACCGTGCCGAACTCCAGTGTGGCGGGCCGATGAAGGAGCGCCTGCTGCAGACGCTTGTGGCTGTCCACGGTGTGGCGCTCAAGGTCCGGCTCCCGCTTCGGCTCCGTGGCCTCGGTGCCAATACTGCACACTGTTTCGCCTTTGTTGAGACGTTCAAGTCGATGTACGCCAACACAGTCGCCGGCCTGCAGGCTGACCAGCTGCGCATGCAGCAGGCGCGGAAGCACCTGGAAGAGGCACACGCCTCTATCGGTGTCCTCGAGTCGCTGGTTGTCGAGCAAGAGGCTGCCGTTGCGTCGGCCAACGACTCGCTCTCTTCTCTCCTCGACGCCATTACCGATGCCACCATGGCGCTGGAGCAGACCAAGGTGGCACTCGCACGAATGCGGCTGCGGATCGAGCAGGTCTCGCAGGCGTCGTCCTTGTTGTCAGACACCGTTATCGATGAGGCTCGCGTTGTCAAGCCGTACAAGGCTCCGGTCGAGGCAGCGCTCAAGTCACTCGACGATGCCGCAATCATCTCGGAAGTTGTTGATCGCTCCAGCGAGCCGCCGTCGATTGCGCTGGCGCTCCTCCTCGACGCGGTCATGTTCGTGGCTGGGCTCAAGGTCCGACATCGGCCGGACGAGGCGCACGACGACGAGTTGGCCACCGCCATGCTTGTCCACGCTTCGGAGGCTGCCACCGGCTCAGACCTCTTTGTGCGGCTCGGAACATCACCGGCGGTGGCAGTGGCCGGGACGCTGCCAGCCGGTGGTGCCGCCGCTGTCCTCCGACTCCCTGTCTCGCCGTCCAAGTGGAATGAGATCCGCCGCCAGCTCGGCACGCCGGAGAAGTTTGAGCGTGCGCTGGAAATCCTCGACGAGGTGCTTGGGTCCAAGCTCTATGCGCTCTCGGACGAGGTGGTTGATCTTGTGGCGCCGCTAGTTGAGCATCCGCTCCTCACCGACGCGTTGCTGGCCGAGCTTGCACCTGCGTATGTCGACCTGCGACACCTCTTCTTGGCAGTACTCGAGTATCACGCGGCGTCGGTTTTCCTCCGGCCTGTCCTCCTACAAATAGTTTACAACGACGCGCTGGTGAGCATGCTTGAGGGCCAGGTGGCCGAGCGCGAGGCAGAGCTGGAGAAGGCGCTCGCAGCTCGGGCGAAGCTGCAGGCCGAGTACGATGCCAAGTTGCTTGACAAGCAGAAGCGGGTGAACCAGCTGGGGAAGCTGACCACCCGTCTCGAGTCGGTCAACCGGCTGGTGGCGTCGCTCGACTCCGAGCGGGCGACGCTGGCCAACGCGGAAGACATGACTCAGGCTCGCATCGAGGTCGCGCTCGGCCAGTCGGTGCAGCGCGCAGCGTTTGTGGTATACGCTGGTTCGATGCCGGCCGCGCTGCGGCTGGTCTTCATGAAGGACGTCCGCGGAGTGTGCATTACCAACCGGCTTGCCGGCGCAACGACGGCCGTTTCTCAGGTCCGTGCCACGGTGGCGTCCGCTGGCGACAATCCGTTTGGACGGCGGGCCGGCCAGGTCTCGTCGATGCGTCTCTCGTCGATGCGGACAAGCGCCAAGTCCAAGGGCTCAGGCAGGACCGGTCACACCCGTGAAGGCTCGTCAGGCTCGGGTCGACGAACGGCCTCTCCTGTCGGAATGGCCAGCGTCGCCGGGCTAGACACCTCGTCCCCATCTGCGCTCAACGCCGAGGATGCTGAGGCGCTTGCCGAGCAGGCCGCGCTTCTGGACAAGGTTATCTGCGAGAACTCACCGCGGCCGGTCGTGTTTTCGCTGACAGCGCTGTGCGATGCTGCGGCGTCGAGCGACGCCGCGTCGGTTGGGCTGACCTCGTTCTCGGGGTCGGCGGTGGCGCTCTCGGCGCTCATGGCTGAGGAGCCTGGCTACCAGGACGCACTCGCCGAGTGGGCAGCCATCGGGCTGCCGTGCGACGAGATCTCGTTGCTCAACGTGTACCTCATGCGCGGCTCGCGAGCGGCGCCGGGGCGGTACATGGACGGCTTGACTCAGTGGCCGCTGCTGCTAGACCCAGATGGCGTCGGCCTGACGTGGATTAGGCACCTTGAGCGCGGTGCGGGCCTGGTCGTGACCTCGCCCATGCGGTCCGACTTTGTCGAAACGCTTCGGATGTGCGTGGTCGAGGGCTTGCCGCTCGTGGTTGAGGACGTGTCCGGCGCGAGCTACGCCCTGCTTAAGCCGCTCCTCCACGGCAACGTTGTTGGCGTGGGCAAGCAGCTGCGGGTGCTGATCGGTGGCAGAGAGGTCGAGTACTCGCCGATGTTCCGGCTGTACCTGGTGAGCCAGCCGTCGGTCTTTGACGTCGACACGCCGTGTAAGCGCTCGAGCAAAGGTCCGGACGGAGCATCGCTGCCAGGTGCGTTCTTTGGCTCGGCTGCGTCGGCGCTACTGGCGGCAACCATGGTCATTGACTTTACGCTCACTGCGGCGGCAATGACCGAGGCGCTGCTCTCGCGGGTAGTCCAACGCGAGCGGCCCGATGTCGAGGCAGAGCGGCCGATCCTTCTCAACGAGCTGGTCACGGTCTTGCGCGAGCGGGCGGCAGCGCGGCGGCAGCTCTCGCAGCTTCTTGCAGCGACAGCGTCTGCGCGCCGCAAGCGGCGGCGGCGCAAGCGGCAGATGCGGCGCAAGCGGCGTGCCGAGCGCAAGGCTCGCGCCACAGGAGAAGACGCTAGCATTGACCGGAGCTGCTCCTCGGTCGGCTCACGGAGCGAGTCGTCGGGCGAAGACTCGTCTTGGCACTCATCAGCAAGTTCGGGTCACGCCGGCGCGGGCGAAAGCCATGCGCTGGGTGTCCAGGGTGCCCAGGCCGGTGACGATGGCGAGTCGCAACGGTCTGACGATGGGTCAATGCTACTGGTTGAGGCCTCGGGCCGCAGCATGGAGGGCATGCTCGTTTCGGGCAAGCAGATTGACGAGCTGGGCAAGGTCAAGGCGCACTTGGAGAAGCTTGACGAGAGCGTGCTCGACGTGGCGCGGCAGGTTGCTCGGATGATGGATGCACGCGAGGTGTACTTGCCTGTGGCGCTCCGAGCTGCAGCGCTCAACGGGTTCCTCCACGAGCAGGTTGCGCCACTGTACCCGATGGCGGCCATTGCGCTGCCAATGTACGTGCGGCTGTTTGAGTTTGCGATCCGGGCCGCGGTGCGAGCGGTCCAGCCGGAGAAGCGAGTGATCCACATTGCTGACGCGCTGACCGAGGCCGTATACGGGTTTGTCGCACATGCGCTCAACGAGCAGCAGCGGCTGCACTTTGCCTTTCTGCTAGCGGTCAACACCGATTTTGAGTGTGGCGGCGTGAGCGCAGCTGCCATCCAGATGCTGTTCGAGACCGGAGCGGGCCATCTCGGCTCGCTCAGTGACTTTGCGCACGGTGCAGTGCCGACAGCCGGGCCGTCGCACGCGTCAGGTGGAGGTGGTGGGAGCGGGAGTGGAGGTGAGTCCGGCGGAAGGCCGAGCTCGTCGCGGCGGTCGCGTCCGTCGACGCCGGCCAACAAAGGTGAGCGGCTGGGGGCCGGAATGCAGCGAGGCGGCGGCTCGACGACATCGCTTGTCTCTGGAGCCGGCGACGACGACGACGCCGCAAGCGGCAGCGAAGGCGGCGGCGGACCTGGTGATGACGAGAGCGTAGCTTCGACTCGCCCAAGTGGATCGCGCAAAACTGCCGGCGGCGACGGTGCACTCCATGTGTTCGGCACGGTGTATCGGCACGTTACCAAGCCGCACGCGTGGATTACGGACGAGGCTTGGGCCCGGATCGAGGCGCTGTGTGCTATGTTTGCGCCTCTGGCGACCCTCAATCAGACGATTGCACTCAACGTCAACGCATGGCAAGAGTGGTTCGAGTCTGAGGATCCAGAGGCGCGGCCGTTTGTTGACTTGCGGCGCGAGAGCGGCGAGTACGCGGTCTCGGCCTTTCTGCACGCGCTGGTCACTCTCGCACTGCGGCCCGACCGGTGGCCAGCGACGGTGAACCGATACGTAGAGAACGTGCTTGGTGCGGGATTCCGGGTCACGGCCTACTTTCCGCTCTCACTCGCCAAGATGATGCTGGTCTCAGACCCATCTGCGCCGGTCTTTGTCCACGAGGCGTATGCCGGTGCCGATGCGCTGCCGCTCCTCCAGCGGTGGGCCGAGGCGGTGCCGGGCATGGTTGACATGTACGTCACGTCTGTCATGCCAAGCGACATCGAATCGCCGTTCCGACTCCTCGCCATTGCGCGCAAGTGCATGTACGAGGGCTGGTGGCTGGTGCTGCAGAACGCGAGCGAGGCGCCGCAGCTGGTGGAGGCTCTTGTCGAACTGGTGAGCAAGGAGCAGCTCATGTCGTCTGGCGTGCTTGTCACTGGCTCACCACTTCTTGGCGCTGGTGCGCATGTGCACACCACGTTCCGCGAGGACATTGAGTCGAGGTGGCGCGGCTCGCTGCTGCTCTCGGGCTCGGGTCGCGGCATGCCGAGGCGCCGGAGTGACGGCGGGCAGGTCCGGCCGTCGTCGGGGGTGGAGCGGCGAAACCGCCGGAACGCCGCCAGTGAGCGCCATGGCTCGGATGCTCGGGCGAGCGCCAGTCGGGGGGACGGCGGCGAGGCCACCGGCTCGGTATCGACACAGAGTCGAACCAAGAGCTCCCGGGCAGCACAGGCGCGCCGGCTCCTGGGGCTCGGCGAGTACGCGTCGCTGGCGCGAACCGGGCGGCATCTGCAGCCAGGCGTGCCGTCGCGGCGGCACACGGTGTCGGCGATGTTCCGGCTTATTGTGCCGCTGCAGGACATTAGCGAGGTCGAGCCGGGTCTCCTGGCGTCGGGGGTGAAGCTGCGGTTGGAGGCGCCAGCGGGGCTCCGTGCCGAGATGCTGGCATGGCTCGAGTGGGTAGCCGAGACCGACTTGCTCCGGGTTCGCATTGCGACCTGGCCACAGCTCGTCTTTGCGCTCGTCTTTGCCTTTGCGCTCATCCAGGGGCGGATCAAGTTTGGCAAGGTCGGCTTTGCCTCGGAGCGAGTCATGCTCTCGTGGCTCCACCTCCGGGCGGCGCTCGACCAGCTGGAGACGATTGTGTCCGAGGCTGCGAACGCGGCCGGTGTGGTAGTGTCCGAGGCTGACCCGTCGGTCGACGATGCCGAGAACGCAAGCGAGGGCCCGTCAGTCGGGAGCGGTGACGGCGCGGACGCGTCGTCGCGGCGGAGCTCGCGCGACAGTGGCAGCAAGACCAGCAAGCGCACACGAGGGCTGGAGAAGGTCATCAAGCTTCCGTGGTCACTCATCCGGTTTGTGGTGGCCGAGACCATCGGCTCGGCCCTGACGTCAGACGCGGACCGCCGGGTGGTCAGCGTTGTCGTCGACAACATCTTTACCAAGCACATGTTCGACAAAGCATTCTCGTTTGACGTCTATGAGACGGCGCGGCTGGTGGGTGACGACCGGCGGCCGATGTACAAGCTGCCTGTCCTGCCGCCGAGCGGTAGTGGAACAGGCTCGTCGGGGCGGTTGGTCATGGATGCCCTCTACGCCGAGGTGCTGTCGTGGCCCGAGCACGAGCCGCCGTCGCTGTACGGGCTCTCGCCAGCTGTTGTCTCGGCAAAAATCAACGAGCGGACGCGGCAGATGCTGCTGGAGATGCAGCAGCTGTACGCGTTCAACCCGCGACTGGGTGAGGCGTTTTGCGAGTCGCTCGGCGCGCGGGCACCGGGCGTGACAGTGCCGGCCCGTCCGCGAGAGCGGGCATGGGGCGCGGCGGTCTCGCCGTCGATGTCTGTCGCGCTGGCGACAAAGGCCGCAGGTATGGCGGCGTGGTGGGCACGGAACCCGCTGCCACTGAGGGCTCTGCTCCCGTACTCATCCAAAGAGCTGCTCAAGGTGCTGAAAACGATGCAGGAAAGCATTCCGCTCGCGCTGGTCCACGGGCAGCTCCGCGACCGACTGCGGAGCATGCCGAGCTCATCGCCGTTCCGCGAGGTGCTCGCCTTTGAGGTGAGCGAGCTGGAGCGTGTGGTTTTCAAGGTGCAGGAGGCGATGGTACTTGTGCGGTATGGGCTCTCGTGCGGAGTGCTCGGCCTGTACCAGGCGCACCGGTGGATGCAGCATCCAGACGTGGGGTGCACGGCGTGGGAGGTTGCGCGGCGGCACGATACGCTGGGCGCGTTTGCGAGCCCGTCGCGCGGCTCGCGCAGTGGTGATGGGAGCGGCCGGCGCGGTGGCGGGGTGCGGCCGCTGGCGGTGATGGTCAGCTCTGTCGCGCGAATTCCGCAGGCAACTGGACTGGAGGATGACATCGACGTGGAGCGCAGTGCGGCACTGGCGGCCGAGTGGTCGGGCGTGGTGGCGCACTTTTTCGAGCTCGTCCACGCCATGAACTTTGGCCTGGTCCCGCCGTCGTGGCAAGACTGGTCGTGGGGTGCCAAGGATCTCGGGGCGTGGCTGGCCGGCCTCGCGGCGCGCGGCGACCAGCTCTCGGCTTGGCTCAAACGGGAGCGGACGCCGATGGTGTGGCTTGGTGGCCTTTTTGGTCCAGCCGAGTTCCTCCATGCCCTCAAGCGCAAGGTGGTGGGCGACCACCCCGGGTGGCAGCTCGAGAACGTGGTACTGTACGCCGAGGTGACGAACCGCGAGCGCGAACAGTACAACACGTCGCCAACCGATGGTGCGTATGTCTACGGGCTGCTGCTCGAGGGTGCGTCGTGGGCCGGCGGCAAGCTTGTCGAGGCGCCGCCGAACTCGCTCCGTAAGACCATGCCGGTCACCGTCATCACTGTCCTCCAGCGCAAGGACCGGCCGCGTCATCGCGCAAACGCCTACGCCGCGCCGCTCTTCCTCTCGCCGCAGCGGAGCACGCGGCTTATGATGGTCGACCTGCCGACCGATGTCGATGCCAAGCGGTGTGTTGCGCGGGAATCGCCTTGCTTGCGCGTGAGTGACCGTGTGGGCAGGCACGCCAGTGAGCACCGCTGGGTAAATATCTGTGACGCTGGGTGTTGGAGGGGTGTGGGACAGATTACAGGTTTAACGCAGCAGTGCGGGTTTCTCACTTGCGCTCGCCGAGGCCTAGCGCGACGGCGCGCGGGTTGAGAGTCACGCTCTTGGTCACGTTGTTGGTCTTGTAGACGCCAACGAGGCGGTCGGCGAGTTCAAACATGTTGTTGCGGAGCGAGATGACGATAAACTGGGCGTCCTTGGTCCGGTCCTTGATGTAGTTGGCGACAATGGAGACGTTGCGGAAGTCGAGGGCGGCGTCGATCTCGTCCATGACGTACAGTGGCGTCGGCTTGTAGTGGTGGAGGGCAAAGACAAGGGCGAGCGAGGAGAGAGTCTTCTCTCCGCCAGAGAGGTTGGAGATGTTCTTCCAGCTCTTCTTGGGCGGACGGACCGAGAAGACGATGCCCTCGGAGAACGGGTCCAACGAGTCGACTAGCTCGAGCTCGGCGTCGCCGCCCATGGTAATCATCTGGTACATCTCCTTGAGCTTGAGGGTGATAGTGGAGAAGCCAGCCATGAACTTGTCGAGCCGCTGCTTGCGAAGCGAGTCGAAGACGTCGCGGGCGGCGTCGCGCTTCTCGGTGATCTCGTCGAGCGCGGTCACCTTGGTCAAGTACTCCTCTTCTTTCTCACGGTACATCTGGATGGCGCGGAGGTTGGGTGACATCTCCTTGATGGCTTCCTCAAGGAGTCCAATTTCGGCCTCGAGCTCGGCCTTGTCAACCTTGGCCAGCTTCTTGGCTGAGAGCTCGCGGAGGACGCCAGAGGCAGGTGCGGCGCCAGAGGCGTCGTCGCCACTCTCATCGCCGGCGTCGTCATTGTTCGCTTCCGCCTCGTTGTCGCTCTCATCGTCGTCCGACGCAAGGTCCATGCCGGCGCCGGTCTTGTTCTGGAGCTCGGCGAGTTGAGTCGGCGAGGAGATGAGGCCGAGCGATGAGGCGTACTGGGCCTGGACTGCCTCCATCTTTGTGGACCAGTCGGCGATGCGGCGGTCGTAGTCTGCGATGGTACGGGCGAGTTCGTCGCGGCGGTCGGTGATGTCGACTTCCTGAGCCTGCAATGCGTTGTACGTCTTTTTCTGGTCGTCGTAGACGTTCTTGAGGCCTGCCAGCTCCTCCTCCTTCTCCTCCATCAACAGCTGGGTCTGCTTGTACGACTCGAGGACGGCGACGGCCTCGGTCTCGAGCGTGGCAAACTCAGCCTCCATGGTGGCGAGCGAGGCGGCGAGGTCAGCCGACTCGGTCTCGAGGCCGGCGAGGGCGGCCTCAGCCTTGGCCAGTGCCTTGGTTGCCGACTTGATGGCGACCTTGGCCTTGGTCGCTGCCGACGCGGCGAGGTCTGCCTGCTGCTGGGCCGAGTCACGGGCCGACTGCGCCTTACGCAGCTCCATGCCACCAGCCTCGAGAATTTTCTCCTGCAGGATCTTGATCTCGGCATCGAAAGCGTCAAGGACGAGCTTGGTCTCGTCGAGAGCGGCCTGCTCGGTCGCCATGGTCGCCTCCAGCGCTGCGAGTTGGGTCTTCTCTTCGGGTGTGAGCGCTGCGGCGGCGGTGTGGGCTTCGATTTGAGCCTTGAGGACCGGCTCGGCAGCAGTCGACGCGGCGAGATCCATCTCGAGCTTGGAGATGGAGGTCTCGAGGGTGGAGACCTTGGTGGCGACCTTGTACGAGCGACGCTTGAGCGACTCCATCTCGGCGCGGAGGGCGGCGAGCTGTGAGGACTTGGTCTTGAGCTCGGCCTCGGCAGCGGCAACGTCGGCGGCGGAGACGACCGAAGCAGCAGCAGCAGCAGCGGCAGCGGCTGACGCCGACGACGCCGTCGCCGAGGTGAGCATGGCGCCCGAAGACGCACGCGAGCCACCGCCGGACATGGTACCCGAGGTGTCAATGAGCTGGCCGTCGAGGGTGACAACCCGGAAGCGACGATCGCCGGCAAAGGCGACAGATGTGGCGGCGTCGAGCGAGTCAGCAACCAGGGTGTTCTTGGTGGCGTAGAAGAAAGCCGGCGCCACCTCGGGACTCGACGGCGTGATGAGGTCAAAGAGGCGCGGTGCCGGAAACGACGCCGCCGCTGACGCCATGTACTTGGCCAGGTAGCCGAGCTCGGAGAGGATGATAAAGGTGGCGCGGCCGAGGTTGTGCTTGCGGAGGTAGGCGACGGCCTTGGCTCCGGTTTCGGGCGTGTCAACAACAATGTTGTTGAGCGCCGGCGCGGCGGTCGAGACGGCGACGTCGTAGGCCTCGTCAATGACGCCGAGGTCCCCAAGCCGGCCGAGCACGCCCGGAAGCTTGCCGGCGGCCTTGAGCGCAAGGAGCTCGTCGAGCACGGCCGAGCGTGAGTTGGCGGCCTGAAGCGAAGACCGCGACTCCTCGAGCGTCGAGCGGAGGGCGGCGACGTCCTTCGCCAGCTCGGCCTCCATGGCTCCGGCCTGGGCGAGGTCGTTGGCAATCTGCGTCGCCTCAGCAGACGCCTCGGCAAGCTTGGCCTGGAGCGCAGCAAGCTTTTCGGCCTTGGCGTCGGCGGTCGAGGCGTAGCTCTCGAGCTCAGCAGTGGCCTTGGCGAGGGCGGCGGCAGCCTTGGCAACACGGTCGTTGATGAGCGCAGCCTGCGAGGCTGCGAGGTCGAGAGCAGCCTTGTGCTGGGCCGAGGCCTCGACATGCGGCATGGCCGCCTTCTGCGCTTCTTCGATCTCGGCCTGGAACTCGGCCGTGACCGAGGCGAGCTGAGCGTTGAGCTCCTCGAGCGCCTCGCTGTGCTTGGCGGCGGCCGCGGTGTGAGTCTCGAGGGCGGCCGCAGCATCGGCGGCATCGGTCTCGGCACGGGCCAGGTTTGCCTTGCACTGCTCGACCTTGGCAGCAGCAGTGACGCCGGCCTTGGCGTTCTTCTTGATCTTGGTCTTGCAGTGCTTGACGTCCTCGCGGAACTTGACGTCCTTGCGCTCGTAGGCCTCAAACTCGCGCTTGGCCGCGTCAAGCGCAGACTCGACGTCCTTGTGCTCGGTCTGGATGCGCGAGAACTGGGCCTCGGTAGCGGCAAGTGCCGTCGTCGTGCTGCTCAGCGCCTTTTGCAGCGTGGCGTACTCGCCGTCGACCACGGTGGCCTTTTCGCGGAGCGCCTCGGCCTGAACCGCGGTCTGGGCCCGGTTGAGCTGGTAGAGATGGAACCGATGGGTGCAGAGCTCGAGCTCTTTGGCCATGTACGCCTCGGCCTCGAGCTTGGATGACTCGAGAGCGAGGCGCTCCTTCTCGACAACTTTGACGCGGTGGAGGTGCGAGGTCCGCTCCTCGTTGAGCTCCTCCGTCGCCTTGCCGGCAGCGTTGATGTCCTCCACAAACGTGTTCGAGCCGATGATGTCCTCGAGGAACTCGAGGAGGCCCGAATCGTTGTCGCCGGTGCCCTTGGGCTTCATCATGGCAATCTGCTCGATCTCGCCCTGCAGCACCATGGACCGGTTGTGGTCGAGATCGATGCCGCGCTCGCGAAGGAGCGCAGTGACCTCCGAGTATGACGACGACTTGTCGTTGAGAAAGTACTTTGAGCCGTTGGTGGCATACGCCACTCGGGTAACGACAACCTGTGAGCCGTCCACCACGGTGTAGTCCTCATCGCCCGGCCCGGTGTCGACAATGTCCTGAAAGTAGACCGAGACCTTGGCGTACTCGCACGCCGGGTAGTTCTCCGACTTGTGGATGAGCTCCGAGACCTTCTTCAGCCGCATCCGGCTCGCACGCTTGCCCATCACAAACTGCATGGCATCGATGACGTTGGACTTGCCCGACCCGTTCGGGCCCACCACCGAGGAAAACCGCTTGTGAAAGGGTCCGATCGTCCGCTCTCCGCCGTACGACTTGAAGTTCTCCAGCACCATCTGGGCAATCATCAGCCGGCCCCTGCGCTCGCCACCGGCCACCTCCATCCCGGACGTACTTGCCACTGCATAGATATGGAGATAGTGTGTGTGTGTGTGTGTGTGTGTGTGTGTGAGTATGCGTTGGGGGATGGTTGGGGGAAGGGGGGGGAGGGGGAGGGTATGGAAGGTCTTTGACGATTTGCGCGCCAAAACTTTGGCCACCTGCCTGGTGGTGGTGGGAGGGGAAAGGGGATGAAATATGGATGGGAGGTGGGGGTGGGGATGGTAGGGGATGGGGATGGGGGTGGGGGATGGAGTGGATGGGGGGTGAAGGAGGCGTACTCTGTTGTTGGGTACAGAAGGTGGGACGAGTGTGCGTGCGTGTGGGTGGTGGGTGGTGGGTGGTGGGCGGTGGGTGGTGGGTGGTGGTGGGTGGTGGGTGGTGGACGGATTGGGAGGGGAGGTGATGTATTTGTAGTTTACGAGGCCCAGACGGAGAAAGGGGTTAGGCTTGGGTTGGTTTGGGGGTCTCGGGTGAGGGCGCAGGGTGTAGGTTAGTGGATGCAGGAGCTGGTGGCCACAGGCACGGCCACAGATGCAGGCAAAGGCAGCGGCGCGCGCGATGGATAGGGGGGGTGGGGGAACGAGGCGGCGACCAGCTAGATGACACCAAGGAAGTCCTCCGAGATGGTGCCGATGCAAAAGATGTCGTTGGCGTGCTCATTGACGGCCTGGATCTTGATGCGGACCTCTGAGTCGACCTTGATCACATGCCGCGAGTCGGGCGAGGTCCAGCACTGCGGAGCAGCGTCGGCATCAAAGGAAAAGTCGCCGAGGCGCTGGTGCGGGACAAAGACGTTGAGCGGTCCGACGGTGCAGGAGAAACCGATTTCCGAGACCGAGACAACCTCTGCATCGAGGACCTCGCCAGTAAACGGCTTGAAGACAATGGCCTTGTAGCGGACGTCAAAGACCACGTCTCCGATGTTCTCCTCAATCCGGCCCTTGCCCATAGACACGATCTCGGTCACCGTGATGACGTAGCCGAACCGCCCGGTGCAGGTCCCCTCAACCTTGGCATGCAGCGCCTCCTTGAGCCGCTCCTGCAGCTTCGGCCCAAAGTACTTGGGCGGCAAGTACACTGCTTGTGACCTCTCGATCTGGTTTCGGGGGGGGGTGGAGGGGGAAAGAGACAGTTAGGGGGAAGAGGTGGGTAGGGGTAGGGGAGAAGAAGGGAGGGAGGGAGGGGAG
>NW_013657633.1:137144-149804 GCF_000142905.1 Thecamonas trahens ATCC 50062
ACGAACGAACGAGGTGGCTGGGGGGGGGGGGCACCACATCATCCAGCATGTATCACGCACCATACATCGCCACAGTACAGTCCAGACACACCCTCTCCATTCATGGTACCAGGTACCACTCTCTTCTCGCCATCGCTCTCACCATCCCTCCATCACTTCCAGCCCACTGGCCCCATCGCCAGCTGCCTAAACAACTACCATCGAGAGACAATCGGCCGAACACGGGCGAGGCCTCTGCGCACGACCGCCTGTCCACCCCCCCCCCCGCCTCCCCCGCTTCCATACACATACACATACCCACACATCTCACCACACCGCCACACCGTCCACCAGCAACACTATCAATCAAGTCTACCATTATACACACACTCACCGCCACCTTTTGAAGCATACGGTGGAGGGCATGAGTCAGGAGAGCAAAGCCGTGGGCGACGGACCCCTCCCGGGCTCTGTCGGAGGTCATGGTGGTCCGACCGACCTGGGTGCGGACGAGGGCTATGACGGAAGTGCAGAGGCTGGAGCAGGAGAGGTGCAAGTCATGGACAGCTCGCATACGCCTGCCCATGATGCTTCCTCATACCAGCACAACAGCCAGAATGGTCAGAGTGGTCAGGCTGGCGGTGGTGGCGGCGGCGACCCTGTCGGGTCGGCTCTCGCTCAGCATGGTCAGGGGCAAAGGCAGAGTCCGGCTACAGAGGTGGAAGGTGGGAATGCTGCAGGGGTAGAAGTGGTTGCTGGCGAGGCTGGTCCGGGGAGTGACGGTGTGGCAGTCGTGCCCGCAGGCGAGGTTGCAGACCGAGGCGGAGAGGCCGAGGTCGCTCCGGCTCCGGCCGCATCCGAGCCGGCCTCGTTTGGTGAGCTGCTCGCAAGGACCGGCCCGGTGGAGGCACTCGGTGAGATCTGGGTTCAAGTCTTCGAGTACTTGCCGACGTCGGACCTGCGGTCGCTGCCGCTGGTGTGCAAGCGATTTGCCGAGATGATGCGGAATTACTCGAACCAGCTCTGGCGGGCGGTGCTGCAGCGGCAGCCGTGGCGGGAGACGCTGCCGCGCAAGTCGTCGCGCAACCTGCGCGAGTTCTACAAGTTCAAGACGCTGGAGACGACGCGAAACTGGCGCGAGGGCCGGTGCGTGTTTACCTGCCTCTGGGGCCACACTGACTACGTCTGCTGCCTCAACTTTGACGACAAGGTCCTTGCCTCTGGCTCGATGGACACCCAGATCCGGATTTGGGACATTCATGGCGACCGGTCGTGCGTGGCGGTGCTAGAGGGCCACGAGGGGACGGTCCACCAGGTCCGGCTGCAAAAGGACGGCACACTGGCTAGCTGCT
The DNA here is from genome assembly GCF_000142905.1 of Thecamonas trahens ATCC 50062. Classification (NCBI taxonomy): domain Eukaryota; order Apusomonadida; family Apusomonadidae; genus Thecamonas; species Thecamonas trahens. The sequence continues at coordinate 138,476 of NW_013657633.1, forward strand.
CGGGCGACCGCACTGTCCGGGTTTGGGACCTCAACACGCAACAACAGGTTCTCTCGCACACGCTCATGTCGTCCAACTCGGGCACCTGCCCGGTGTACGACCTCAAGTCGAACGGGTGGGGCGAGCTTGTGGTGGCGTGCCACGACGGCTCGTTCCGCTTCCTCGACACCCGCGTCCCGGGTCTCGAGGTCTCGCGAGTCCTCGAGCACACAGGCTCGGTGCTCTGTCTCGAGTGGGACCGCGACCGGTACGTTGTGACCGGCGGGACAGACAAGATCTGCCGGACCTTTGACCGGCGGATGAACGCCTCGCTCTGCACCTTTGCCAAGCACCGCCGCGCCTGCACCACCATTGCCTGGGACGGACCAGGCTCCAACGTCATCTCGGGCTCGTTCGACCGCACCGTCCGCCTCTGGTCGTGGTCGACCGGCAAGGGCATCAAGAAGCTGACCGGTCACACAGAGTCGATTTCCTGCGTCCAGGTCCATCGCAAGCGCATGGTCACCGGCTCCAACGACCGCACCCTTCGTCTCTGGTCGCTCAAGTCCAATCGCTGCATCCAGACCTTTGGTGGCTTCTCCGGCGACGTCTTCTCGCTCCAGTTCTCCCAGTCGCTCATGGTCAACGGCTCCTGTCGCACCATCAACGTCTGGGACTTTGAGGCTCTCGAGCGGTAGCTCCAGCGCTCCAGCAAAGCTGCGACCAGCGCCCATCGTCGCGGTCGACGCCCGTCATCGCAGTCAACTGCCGGTCATCGCGGCCGGCGCCCACCATTGCGGTCGATGTCCATCATCGCGGCCAGTGGTCAACCTGATTGAACTGCTTGTTACCCTTGCCCTTTCTCTCTGCCCTCCTGCCGCGCCGTCCAGGTCGCGCTGTCGGGCTCGCGCAGGATAGGGTCGCCTTCCGCGAGCAGACGACTCATTCTCGGCCTCTCCCCCGCACACACACCGGCCGCACTGACGACAACCACAGCCACCACCGCAGCCACAAGCACGACCACAACTCCCGCACCACTTTTCTCTCCAGCCCATCCCCTCCCGCCACCGCCACCCTTGGCCAACCCATACACACCCGGCATACCCCTCACAGACAGACACACTCGGAATGGTCGGCGTGCGACGGGCGGTGTCCGGGCGGACGACGGCGACGGGCAAGTCGACTAGCCGTACCAGGAGCAGCGCTGGAGCCAGAAGCAGAGGCCGGACAAGCGGGGAGGTGGTGGACGGAAGGAATGGCGTCGGGAAGACGGAGGACGGAAGGAATGGTGCCGGACGGCAGAGAGACCGAGGCGGTGGACAGCGATGGAAGGTGGCCATGGGCGGCAGGGGCGGGCCTGGTCCTGATCCTGGAGGCGGTGGATGCCTGCAGATGCGGCTGCCTGGAGAGATGCTGCAGCTGCTGGCAAAGGGCGCTTCCGTCTCTTTTTCGGGCACAGACAGCGCCACTCTCCGCATGGGCAACCACACCTCGCAGTGCAAGATCGTCGACAACTCGGCCCGTGTCGAGGCGTACGTGCCCGTCGTTGGTGAGCCGTTCTCCCTCGCCCTCCTCGGCCGTGTCGGCTACACCATGTCGCGGATGACCACCTCGCTCTCGGTCGCACAATCGCGCAAGTACAAGGCCGCCACGGTCGCCGCTTCCAAGAGCGCCTCAACCTCAAAGGCTGCCACTCTCTCGGTGGCAGAAACCGAGGCGTCCGGCACCCGAAAGCGCCGGAGGAGCACGAATGCAGCCAAGACAGACTCGATTCGCAAGCGCGGTAGTCGCTCGGCCGTGGCTGTAGAACGCGCGGCGCTCGCCGCCCGGTATGGCGGTCGCGCCGCCAAGCGTGCGCGCGGGCTCTCGGGCCGCACCACCGGGCTCGCCGGCACCCGCCCACACCTTCGCGAAGAGGTCATCCGCTTGCTAATGGCCAAGCCGATGACGCTTTCCAAGCTCAAGTCGCAGCTGGACGTGACGCCAACGCAGGCCAAGGTCCTTGTCTCCATCCTAAGCGAGATTGCGTCGCCGCATCCCAAGTCGCCCTCACACTATGTGCTCTCATCAAGCGTCGGCACCGCCGCAGGCGGACCGGTCGACGTCGACGCCATTGTCGACGCCAATAATCGCTCGCCGTCGCGGGCTGCCGCTGGCATCCGCCCGGTCCTCCCGTCGACTCGCCGGACAACGCTCTCGCCAGTGCCTTCGGCGTCGAACCCGCCGCCGCTCCTCACTCCCACCGCGCACGCCGCCCGCTCGCTCGCCTTTGTCTCGCGCATCGACGAGCTTGCCTCCAAGCTCGGCATCACCGTCGCCCCGTTTCCCTCGGCACAGACCATGCTGGTGCTGGGCAAGCTACCGCCGGCCGACGCCATCGCCGCCGACGAGCAGCAGTACCCGCCCATCACCGACCGGCCGCAGTATCGCCGCTACAAGAATCTGTTCAACGAGCTCTACGCCAAGTATCGCGCCATCGACGCGGACCTTTCTGCCAACACCGCCCTCTTTAAGAGCCTCGGCGAGCGCGTCGATGAGCCCGAGGCCATCGAGCTCATCCAGGAGCTCGCCAACGTCCGTACAGACGTCCGCAAGTCGCTCTACGCCTACTTTGGCCGCCTCCAGCGCGAGCTCGAGGCCATCAAGGCCCACGTCGTTGCCTACGTCGATGGCGAGGCCAAGCTCGCCTCCTAGCGTGTGCCAGATGCCGACGCTGCGCCCCGTGATGGCGCAGGTGGCGGCGGCGGTGGCGTGAACCGCGCCCCGCCGTTCACCGAAGCCTCAGCCTCGCCCTCAGCTCGCGCTGGAGCCGGAAAGTACCGCGGCCGCGGCAAGTCGCGCACCTCGTCGATCGCGATGCCATGAGCGATGTCCGAGATGTCGCGCTCGTCCGGCTGGAGAAGAAAGAGCGCAAGCGAGGGCATGAGCGGCGCCATGGCCATGAGCGTGAGAATCCGGAACGGCGACGGCTTGGCCCATCCGGCCTTGTCCGCCATAAAATGCGGGACGACCGGTTCAGAGCCCTTGCCCTTACCCTTGCGCTTCTTCTTCTTCTTCTTCTTCTTCTTCTTCTTCTTCTTGCTCTTGGACTGTCGCTCCAGTCGCGACCGCTCCAGTCGTGGCACCTTGTCCTTACTCACCGGCGCAAACGGCTCAGCAATCACCGTGTCCGAAGAGTAGCCCGAGTCCGAGCCTGAGCCGTCATCGGTCTGCAGCGAAAGTGGCGGCAGCGAGGCGTCGAGCGGCTCGAGTGTGCCTCCTCCAGAACTCAGCAGCGAGCTCTGCATCGATGGTGCAATGTGTGAGGCCTGCATGCTTCGCATTGGCTCCGAGGGCTCAAAGTACGACGGCACTTCGCGGAGAAACGAGCGCGACGCGATCGAGCTGACATCCGGCACGCGAACGTCCGGCGCAGACGTCTGGGTCTCCATCTCGGATCGGGCCACCTGCGGCGCCGGCTCACGGTCCGCGCCGGGGAATGGCGAGCCGTGATCAGCCCCAAGCGCCACAGAGATCGTCTCGGGCGCAAGCTCGTACTCGTAGTACTCGACATCGTACTCGACGGTCTGCTCCGAGTACTCGGACGAGTAGAACGAGGCTGAAAGCTCGCCGCCGCCGTCAGACTCGATCTTGCCGGCCGCCCGCGCCCGCTTCCACTTGGCAAACTTCTTGTACTCGTCGTAGAGCCCGCCAACAGGCACATCGTCACCCGCCACCTCCCACAGCCGTTGCGACGACGGGCCGTCAGTCGAGTAGTACGAGCTTGACCCGCCGCCGCCACCACCACCACCGCCGTCGCCACCGGCCTCCCACTCGTTGTCCGACTGAGCGTCGCCGGCCTCGGCGCCCACCACGGGCACCGGCTCGACAACGTAGAACGAGAACGGAAGCGAAGCGGCGATGCGTGCCGAGGCAAACCGCTCGTGCCCGGGCCGCAGCGGGGCCTTATTGTCCTCGATACGCACAAACGACGAGTCGTCTAGCATGCCTGCGCTCGAACTGTTGCCAGCACCGCTGGCTGAGCCGCTTCGGTGATCACCGTCGTCCTTGCCGATGGTCGAGCCTGCATCAAACGACGGTGAGCGGTGGCGAGGCGGGCTTGGCGCCCGTGATGGTGACCGCCGCAGGAGCCGGATAAACGGGGCAAGCTCGAGCGCCATCAGCTCGACTCGCACATGATGCAGCACGTCAAGCGCTTGCGCCCGCAGCTCGGCAGCCTTGCCGCTCACCACATTGCGCGAAGCGAGCTCGACCCCGCGCTGCCGGGCGACGCTCCCGACGTCTGCAAGTAGCGACCGGACACGCGCAGCCATGCGCTCGACCTCATCTTTCTCAGACTCCGAGAGCGCAGCCCAATCTTCTGGATGCGACGCATAGCCGTCAACCAGCGGTGAGAACGAAGCCATGAGACGGGCCACGACGTCACGGGCCTCGTTCTCGATGTGCTTGTGGTCGATGTCGCGCATCGACGCGCCACCCGCCACCGATCCGTCATCCGCATCCGACGACGAGGTCTGCGCTTGCGCATCCTGTGTACCATGTGCCTCAGGCAGCTGCGCCTTGCCTGTCACGTCGGCATGCTGCCAGAGCCCGTCGAGAGCGTCAGCCACGGCAGCGCCGCGTGCATACGCGTGGTCGACCTTTCCAGCCAACAGGCGGAGCGATTCCTCATGGGCCATGGCCGTCTCCCCAAGCTGATCCCGTCCTTTGCGCAGCAGGGCATGCGCCTGCAACAGCTCTGCCCGCGCCGCCTCGAGCGCCTTACGCACGTCGCCAGCCACCGAGTCCACCGCCGCCAGGTCGTCGGCCTCGGCCGCCTGCAGCAGCGCCACGTCTGCCTCCATCGAGCTGACCGTCGCCAACGCCTTCCGCTCGGCGTCCCGGAGCGCATGTACCACCTGCGGGTACATGACAAGGTGTTTGCGCTAAGTGGAGTGGTGTGGCGTGGCGTGGTGTAGCGCCAAGGGGGCAGCTAGGCGTACGGTGGTAGGGCCTGGTCCCGGTGCGGGTCTTGCGGTTGCGGGGGTGGGGGGACCGACAGCGAACATTGTCATTTTTTTTACCAATCCCCCCCCTCCCGGCTACTCTGTCGTCTTCGTCCTACATCTCCTGCTCTATTCCAAGATCCTTGAACTTTGATGGCTTCTTCAATGAGAGTAGCCTCTTACATCTCCTACAATCTCCCTCCCGTACCGTCACTTCCATCACTGACTGGAAAATCCCCACTTTCTCGATCGCTTCAGTCATGCCTTGTTTTCCTTCGTCAAAAAAATGTTCGGAGGCCAGCATGTGGGGAGAACGGTTGTCATGTGGAGCATTCGCCTGGAGGAACACACACACACTCCCACGATCACACACAATGTATATATAGTATCGCTGATGTATACCTAAATGCATGTAGAAGCTGTACCAGCGCACCATCTTCTCTCCAAAGCCTCAAACACGTCCAGACATCATTGTTCTGCTCTTCCGCCACCCAAATATTATCAGGGGAAATCCACACCCTGCCACCCACTCTTCCACCCTTCTCCCCGCTCCGCCACACCTCCTCCATCCCCATCTCCACCCCTCATACTCTTCCTCATCGCATCATGTATTCCCTCCGCTGCTCCTTCCATCCCCTCTCCCGTCCTCTGATCAATATGTGCCAACCAAAAAGAGCACGGCTCAAAGCTTTGCATCACAACTGACTGAGACACCCGCTGGGAGACGGGCGGGAGAGCGGCCACCTCGCTCACGGCCATGGAGACAGAGGCCGAGGAGGTAGCAGGGCTGAAGGCGGCACTGGCCGAGGCGGAAGCGACCAACGAGCGGCTGCGAGTGGTTGCGCTGGCCCAGTCCGAGGCTCTGGCAAAGCTGGCGGAGAGCAGCGCGGACGGGACAGCGGCAACAGACAAAGGCGGCAAAGGCCATGTTTCTGGCTCCGATGCAGATGCACGGATCAACGAGCTGGAGCGCCGCAACGGGGTGTATCGGAGAGAGTTGGTCCATGCTGCCAACGAGCTGGCTCGTCTGCGCGGCCTCCGCGACTCGCTGGATGCTGTAGGTGGCCTCCGTGTCCTGGGCGATGGCAGCCTGACAGTCAATGCTGACGCGCTGCGGGTGGACGATCCCATTGCGGGCGCCATAAGCTCCGTGTACGTAGTCCGCATGGGTGACTCACCATCATCAAGTCTGACGTCTTCAGCGCTGTCTGGCTCTGTCGCCCGTGAGGCCGCCCGTCGCCTGCGAGTTCCGGGGAAGCTGCCGTTTGATCACAAGCTCAACCCGATGCAACTCGAGATGCACGTTCGGCTGTGGGAGCGGGTCGGAGCCGAGCTTGTAGCCGAGAACACCGCTCGCAAGTCAGCGGCGGAGAAGCTCGGTCGCAGAGTCCGGGCTCTGGCGGCCGAGCTGGACCTGGCGGAGCGGCGGCTGGCAGCTTACGCACGCGATGCTGCCCACCCCCCGCAGCCGCCGGCGCGCAACCCGGCGCTGGAAGCTCTTGTCGCTGAGGACGAGCTTCTGGATGAGTTGACTGAGCAAACCACGAGAGTCAACACCTCGCTGCAGGAGACGCTCGATCTGGCGCGAAAGAATCAAAGGCGGCTGGCGGAGGCACGGGTGGCGCCGTCGTCGAGTCCCTCGACGGCGCGCCGGCGGTCACCGCCCGAGCCCGAGTCGTCGTGGCTGAGCTCGGTCGATGGCGACGAAGTTGCCGCCTTTGTTGAGATACCGTCGTTTGCAGACATGTTTGGCAACGATGGCGCGCTCTTTGACGAGGACCTGGCTTCGGTGGGCGAGCCGGACCCAAATCCGGACGAGTCGGTGACCAGCGCCGGCGCCGCCGACCGCCGACCTCCCCCGCCTACATCATCCCCATCAGTTGGGCATCGGTTGCGCTCGCTCCCGCCAGGTGCGGTCTCTCCGCCGGTGCCACCTCTGTCGTCAGGCGGTAAGCGGCGGCGGTTCTCTATTTCCTTTGCCGGCACCGGCGCTGCCGCCCTAGTTCGCGAGCTAGGCGCTAGCGATGCTCCATTCCGCTCCCCCCAGTCGACCGCCATCAGCTCCCGTCTCGATCGCAGGCCGCGTCATCCGCCTGTAGTCCGTCGAGAGCAAACCCAGTAGCAATGCATATCCGACCCACCCCACCTCGCCCACAACCTTTACATCCGATCTGTCGACCCAGCCGTGGCAGCTGGACCCGGACCGGGACCCCTCCATGGCCACCGCCCCACATCCCCCTGTCCGACACACGCACACACACCTCACACTCACACACACACATACATACACACATACATACACATACATACACACACATGTTGCGGAGTGGTGACGCGGAGCTCCACCCGTTCCATGGGCTGAGCATGGCGCTTGCGGCGCAGGGCACGACGGCGGCGTATTGGGACGCCGTGTACACTACCGAGTTGGCGCGTGTGGAGGGCGGGGCTGGGAGCGGTGAGCTCGGTCTGGCTGCTCTACTCAACGAAGTGTATGTGTGGTACGGGAGCGAACCTGTGGCGCTCATTGTCTCGCTCTTGGCCCATGCTGAGGAGCATCTGCCTCGCATCGCTGACGTCGCCGCCCGCGGCGAACTGCGCCTCCTGGAGGCAGGCTGCGGGAACGGGCATCTCGCCCTTGTCCTCGCCGCCATGGGCAGCGAGCTAGGCATTGCGGAGATCGTCGGTGCTGATCGCTCGCGTCCGGCCATCAACGTTGCAAAGGTCCTGCGTGCGCGGCTCGAGGCTGATCTCGACGACGCTGCGCGCTCGGCCAGGCCCGAGCTCATCTTTGTCGACGACGACCTGACCGAGTCGGGCATGGCTCCGGCCGCCTTTCACGTCGTCATCGACAAAGGCTCGCTCGATTGTCTGGTCATGGAGGACCGCGTCGTCGACTCGGACGACGATGCCACAGAGTCGACCCGTGATCGCGAGAAGCTGCCACTCATGCCTGAGGACACAGGCAACCTGGCCAACGCCTACCTGTGGGGCGTGGCCGAGCGGCTGGTTGTTGGTGGCTACTTTGTCCTTGTCACCATCGCAGTCTCTCGGTCCGAGCTCGATGCATATCTCGTCGAGAGCGCCGTCCCGCTCGTTGTCGCCGCCGACCTGAGCTCGCTCTTTGCCGACGACGCCGAAGGCTCGCTCCTCGCCCTTGTGCTCGAGCGTGTTGTTGACGACGACAACTCGGACGACGACAGTGCGAACAGCGCCTCCGACGCCGCCCGCAATGCTACTCCTGACGCTGATGCTGATACAGATGTGGATGCGGATGCGGGTGAAAGCCAGGCCTGAGATGGCGAGCCGAACTGTGGCGTTGTGCCTCGTTTCGGCGACGTCGCACTCTTTGCGGCGTCTGCATCTAGTCGCCTCGGTACCCAACGTAAGCACGCCCAGCACTTTAAGGTCCCGATGACACAGTATCCACATCGCCCGGGTGCTCCTGACGACCAATGGCAAATATATAGCCCCAAATCGCCCAACCTGCAACAGAATACAGCCTGATGGCGAGCGCATGCGATAGCAATGAGATCGAGACGGTACACGGCTGACCGAAAGCTCGGCCTTAGCAAGGCAGCCGAGATCGCAGCTTGGTAGCGCGGCTGGCCGTGGAGCGGGTGCCACGACTGCGGACCCTGCGAGTTGAGGAGGCCCACCCACTCCAGGGACGAAATGCTTTAAGAGGTGTGGCGTAGCAAGGTACTCGCCGATCGCGCCGCGAACACAGGCCGGGGCATTGCTCTCCAGCCGCGCGTCCAAATGCGTAGCCGTGGGGTACGCCTGGCCCGCGTCCATTTCTGCCATCGGTCAGCCAACTCGGTTGTGTACGTGGTAGAGCAGTCGGAAGCGAGACCGAGAGACACTCAACTCACCTTGGTTGCCACAGCAAAAGTCCGTTCCGGACCCGGCAATAACCATGCCCAAGACAACCAAGACAGCCAAGGCCAAGATAAAGGGCCGATGGACGGCAGAGGTATGTTCTTGTGGTAGTTTAGCTTGTTTTGCACCACATCCCGCCTTGGTCCCTCTTCTACATCTCTGCTATACCCATCTACAGCGGCGCCCCCGTAGCCTGCGTGTGAGTGACGTGACCGAGGTGTCCATCAGAGCGACACAAGCGGGGATGGCTTGTGGGCGGTACTCCTGTACTACATGCATATTTTTGTCCACAAACCACATGCAGGCCTTCCCCTTCCATGGTGGTAGGTACTAGCCAAGTTTGGTTGTTGTGGTGGTAGTCCTGCTCCTGAACGGCCGCGGGAACCGCAAAGGCAATGTACCGGCCGTCGGCTGGCCTCCATCCTTGGCCACTTGCACACGGCAGTTTGCGGGAGTAGCGCCCGGACGCAGGACTTCCCCCAGAAACGCCCCGTTTTTCATGCAAGTAGAAGCGGTAGTCACATTGCTCCTTGCCAAGTTTGGTGGTCTCTTTCGACTCCATGCTTATGCTAGCCCGCCTGGGGCAGAGCAGGAGGCGGTTGGTGGCCGGAAAGAGGCGACGCTGTGGAGTGTTCCGCGAGTTTCGCCGACACCCACGCACGCTTCCATGGGCAACAACAGGATATATATGACAATGCGCAACACACGCTTGCCATGAGCATGTAGCGCGTATTTCGCTGCACCTCTTGATGTCATTTTGGTGGCAAAGTAGCCGGTAGGCGCTCTGTTAGAGCGGTACACGCACCGAGGTCACCGTTTGTTTCTATGTTTCTTTGCGGGAACCAGTCATCAAGGGACATTCCCGCTCTTTTTTGCCATTGCCTCGCTGCCCGGCGTCACACCCGCCAGTCAACGGAGGAGGGGCGGGATTTTTCACTGCAGATGATGAAGATTCTGGTGCGGTGGTGCGGCCGAAGAGAGGGGAGGGGGATGGAGGAGGGGGGATGGGTGATGTGTGTACTCACAGTATGCTGCATTTCGGGCGCGGACGTGACGTGGATGGGTTCACAGGAGGATGCGATTATCATAGAAATGGTGGCCAAGCACGGGCCGCGCAAGTGGAACACGGTCATTGCTGAGCGGCTGGAGGGCCGGGTGGGCAAGCAGTGCCGTGAGCGGTGGCACAACCATCTGGATCCGTCGATCTCTAAGGAGCCGTGGACGGCCAAGGAGGATGAGATCATCATCGAGGCGCACGCGCGACTGGGCAACAAGTGGGCGGCGATTGCCAAGCTGCTCAAAGGGCGGCCGGACAACGCTATCAAGAACCACTGGAACTCAACACTCAAGCGGCGGGTGAACGGCGCCGAGGGCTCGCCGTCAGGCGGGCGGCGGGCCAAGAAGGCGCCGCAGACGCCGCAGTCACGGCGCGGGCGGAGCAAGGCGGGCTCGATGATTTCGCCGGGCACAGCGCGTGCGCGGACGTCGTCGCGGCTGGACTCTGCCGTCTCTGCCCTGAATGCTATCACGCCGGCCAACAAGGGTGCGCGAATGGCGCGTGGCGGATCACCATCGCCGTCGCGGCGGTGGCCGCGGAGCCGGACAGGCGCCCTGGAGCGCGGTATTGCCCTCACGGCTGACGATGAGGACGCCGCGGCGCAGTTGGCCACCATCTACACGTCGACGCCACCGCACTCTGCGCCGCAGTCCAAGACGACGTCGCCAGTGCCGCCGTGCCCGCTCCCGCTGGGCACCTTTTCTGAGTCGTTTGTCCCGCAGGCGGCGACGGTCCAGGTTGTGCCGCAGGCGCGGCGAGGCCCGTTTGCGCCGCTCACGCCGCTGGCGGTCGGCGAGCGTGCGCGCGGCGTCGCGGCACCAATGACCGCCGAGGAGCAGGAGCTCCTCTCCATGGCCCAGTTTATGGCCAGCTCGTCAGCGGCGACCTCGCCCGTCCGGGCTACGGCGCCGCCGCCGGGCGAGCGCGCGGCAACGCGCTCTCCGTTTGTACCGCACGTCGGAGCCAAGCGCCGCCGCCGGCCGTCGGGATCGGACTCGAGCGACGAGAACTCTGGCGCCGGCGCCGGGAGCGTTGCCGCGGATGCCGGCTCGTCGTCGGCCTCCGCCGCCATGCCCATCTCGCCGTCGCCGCTCGCCGATCCGGGCGCCCGCCCCGAGTTGGCCAACACGGCCTCGCGATTCAACACGCTCCAGTCGCGGCTGCAGGACCAGCTCGATGCCGCCGCCGGCGATGCCCTCGCCGCCGCCCGTGTCCAGCGCCCGCCGACCAAGCGGGCCAAGTCGCTTGTCGCCACATCCGATGGCAATATCCACAGCGACGCCTAACCCAAGCCGCACCCCGCTAGTCATGCGTAGTCACCTCGTGTCAAACGCAACTGTAACTGTCGCCATCTATGTCTTGCCCGGGGGGGGGGGGGGGGGGGGGGAGGGGATACAAGCGAGAGATAGCGTACGGGTTTGGTTGGTAA
>NW_013657633.1:150024-160410 GCF_000142905.1 Thecamonas trahens ATCC 50062
ACAATTCTTGTCTGAGACCACCACCACACTCACACACACACACACACACACACACACGCGCATGGAGGAGTCCACTTCCACTACCCCCTCCCCCTCCCCTGCCGCTGCTGCGCCTGCTGCCGACTCGCCCTCGCCTCCAGAAGCAGGCGCTCTGGACGAGAGCGTGAGAGTCAACATGGACAATGGAGCAGACGCAGACCTAGGTGCTCTTGTCGAACCCGAGCCTGAACCCGAGCACGAAGCCGAACCCAAACCCGAACCCGAGCACGAAGCCGGGCACGAAGCCGAACCCAAACCCGAACCCGAGCAAGAAGCCGAGCACAAAGCCGAACCCAAGCCCGACACGGCGCCTGCCGACACCAACAACTCGCCCGCAAAACACAAGTCCAAAGCCAAGTCCAAGTCCAAGCCCAAGGCCAAGTCCAAGTCCAAGCCCAAGTCCAAGGCTAGCAATGGCGACAAGCCATCGATCAAGTCCTCGCCCGAGCTGCGGGCGGGATACCCGGCTGGGGCATCGCCGATTCTGACGCCGACGGCGATGGCGTCGGGCGGGTACCTGACGTCGACTGACACTCATGCGCTGGGCATGGTGTACGCCGACCCAGGCGGAGCAATGGCGGTCATTGCGCCGCGACTCGAGGCGCACATGCCGTTCCGCAACGTCATCTGCACCTCCATCGACAACAAGTCGGGCATGTACATCGGCTCCGTGTCGGTGACGCTCTCGCGCGAGACGCCCGACCTCGACGGTGGGCGCAACTCGCTCTCGCAGTACTGGCACCTCCTCCCGGTCCTCCGCATCTTTGTGCTGACCTGTGAGACGGCTGATACGTACAAGCGCGACCACCGGCAAGAGCTCAAGTCGTGGCTCACCCGCGTCGCAGCGCTCCCAGTTCCGGCCCACTGGCTCGTCCTGCACGTCACCGGCGCGCCGTCCAAGGCCAAGGAGTCGCGGTTCAAAAGTCACTCACCTCCAAGATCAAGTCGGACCTCGCACCATTCGTGCCGAAGACCTCTGGCGGGCCTCGGCTGGTCCAGCTCGTGCTCGATGCCCATGAGCGTGAGTGGCTCGACCGGGCTCGCGGTGCTCCGCAAGGTTCGCGCCCGTCGCCGCTCGCTTCGCCGCCTAATGCCCGCAAGTACGAGGAGCTCACCACCGAGCTCGCCGCCGGCCTCATGGCCGGCTTCAACGCCCGCATTCTCGCCTTTCGCGCCGAGATCAGCCACATCACCGCGTCCATCGGGCCCGGTTGGAACTACTGTCGGTTTTTTGTGGTCAAAGAGGGCCTCGCGCTCCTCTACGAGCAGGCCTCGCTTCACATCAAGGCGCTGGAGATTTACGAGCATCTCAGTGGCATGCATCGCTCCGGTGAGGTCCCGCACACTCCGGGCGTTCTGGACACCTTTGGCACTGTCGACTTTGACCTTGCTGCCCAGCTGTTTACCCTTTCGGCGCTCCCCTACCGCGGCCTCATGTTCGAGTCCAAGATCTCACTCCTCGAGTTTCATGTCTATGTCACCGGACGCCGTGTCGCGCTCCTTGCTTCCCTCGGCTACACCGACCAAATGGCCGATGTGGCGCTTGCGTTTCTCTCCGGCGTCGTTCCGCAAGTCCGTTCGCTTCCGGCGTCGTCGTGGATTCTCCGCGGCGTCCCGCTGCCGGCTTCACCGGACGCGCCGTTTCTCAGCCCGCTCGCCCTTGTCGAGGCCTGGCAGGCACTTGCCGCTCTGGGTCTTTTACCGATCCTGGAAGCAGCAGCCGGGCTCGCCGATGAGCCTGACGCACCGCAGCCGCTCGAGCACCGGCTCATTGCAGTGCGGCTGGTTTCGTACGCTGCGGCCCACCTCGGCGCCTTTGGTGCCGCCATCGGTGCCCTGCCGTACACCTCGTTTGAAGCTGCGCTTCGCTCGGCGCCCGCAGATTCAGCTCAGGTCTGGACGCTCCCGCGCCAGTTTGAGACTTCGGGCCTCACGCAGACCGAGCCGACCGCCCTCTACGAGGTCGCGTCGCTCTCGGCGCTCGAGCTGCGCGACGCCTTTTACGTGGCGTACAACATTCTCCTCGCTCATCTCGTTGCGGTCCATGACGATGCTGGGCGGAGCCGGACGGCTGCACTCTTCCGCGCCGAGCTTGGCTACGTAGCGCTGGTCCGCGGCGACTACGCCGCGGCCGCTGGCCTCCTCGCCGGCATTTGCGACATCTACCACCACGAGCGCTGGCCGTCGCTCTACGGCATGGCCATGCTGCAGCTAGCGGCGACGCAGCGGGCGGCCCTGGCAGGCGTGGCAGCTGCCGGCTCAGCCCCGCCTCCAGAGCTAGTCACCGCCCATGCCACCACCCTCATCCGAGTGCTTTCGGCGCGCGATGTGACGCTCCCGTCAGCCTCGCTCGCAAATTCGCTTGCGTCCGAACTGGTGGCGCTCGCACCCCACGCCGCGCTGTCGCTCGACGCCAGCGCAGTCCTCGGCGCCCGCCTCAGTCTGGCCGGTGCCGCGCTCCAGGTTGCCCGCGGCGCAAATCTCTCCGAGCTACCTCTCGGTGCACCGTTTGAGCTCGAGCTCTCGTTCGACTCGGCGCTGGCAGCGCCACTCCCAGTCGTGAGTCTCGTCCTGCAGCTGGTCCCGGTGCTAGGCGACGACAATGGGCGCGGTTGCGAAAATGGGGAGGTTTTCGAGCTGACGCTCACGCCCGAGCCTGGTGCCACGAGCAACGACCGCTTTTTCTTTGCCGGCGCCGATGGCTTCCCGAGTCTCGGACCGTGGGCCGTGGCCCGGATCGAAGCGACCGTTGCCGACGCCCTGGTTCTTGTCCCGCTTGTGCCCGAGCAGGCGCTTGTTCATGTGGCAGCGCGCGAGGCGCCGTGGACAGTGGTGCTTGAGCACGGCGCGCCGGCGCATCGCGACACAGCATCGGAGCTTGTATTGGCCATTGCACCGACACCTGTCACGCTCGTCGATCCGCGGACGCTCGCAGAGGTGACCATCCGGATCGAGATTGCTCCACATAGGCCTGCAGGCGCCGGTCCGGTTCTTGTCATCGACTCGGGCCGCGAGCCAGCGCTGAGCGGCAGCGAGCATGCCCAGCTCCGCCAGTGCGAGGATGTGGTTGTCGAGTGGGTGCTGAGCCGTGTGTTGACCGAACACAGCTGGGAGGTTCGGGTGCCTGTGATGGGCATCGACGTCGGCACTGTGGTTGTCGGCGTCGAGGTGCAGTGCGCCGCATACGCGGCGGCAAGCTCGATGGTGGTTGACGTGGCGCCGCTGCTGGCGCCGAGCCTCTCGCTTCTGCCGGGCCGCGAGGACGGGCGGTGGTATGCCCAGCTCAAGCTGACGAACATCGCCCCACACGACATCGACGTGGCCGACATTGATCTGACGGCAAACGTGGGATCGGTGAGCGTGAACCGCGCATCGCGGTGTGGGTCGCGGTCGGCGCTGCTCGGACGCGGACGGACGGTCGGTGCGCTGTTTGACGTGCAGCTAGTGGGTGAGAAGAGCGTGGAGACGGTGGCGGACGTTGTGGTCGGCGTCGGCGGCGTCGGAGTGTGGCGCGAGCGCGTCCCGCTTGTTCTTGCTGTTCCGCGGCTGGAAGTCGAGTTTGTGCTCGAGCGTGGCCTGGTGGCCAACGTCTTTACAACAGCGCGGACGCGGCTGCGGCGGATCGACGGCAAGCTGGAGAGTGTCGAGCTGCGGCTGACGCTGGCGGTCGACAGCTCGGCGTGGTTAGTGGCCGGCAAGACAAGCCAGGTGCTGCAGGTCGGGAGTGAGTGGCGCGAGGTTGTGGTCCGAGTTATGCCGCTGCGGGCAGGCCAGCTGCCGATGCCTCAAGCAAGTGTCAACATCAGCGCGGCTAGCGAGTGGCCGGTGGCGTACCCGCCGCGTGGCGCCACCATCCGCATCCTGCCGCCACTGGAGATGCTCGCCCCGGCGCTGCCGGACCACATGATGGGTTAACCCTTAGCGGTACGGTCGTTCGGACGCGTTGTCGCGCGTCTCAAAGTGAACAACTCGATGATGC
The DNA here is from genome assembly GCF_000142905.1 of Thecamonas trahens ATCC 50062. Taxonomy (NCBI): domain Eukaryota; order Apusomonadida; family Apusomonadidae; genus Thecamonas; species Thecamonas trahens. The sequence continues at coordinate 154,043 of NW_013657633.1, forward strand.
TTGACTTCCCAGTCACCGGCCGACGCTGCGCGACGCTTGCTTGGCCTGCGGCTTGAGGTGGGAGGCGCGCCCGCACGTGATGGCGGCCGACACGTAGATGCCCGCCTGACGATTTGCCGTCCCAGTGACGGGCGCCTGGAAGCATGGGCGATGCGCGCGAGGTGCCGAACGGCCCCGATCCGGAAAGCGGCGGGCGCGGACGGTGCGGAGCTTGTAGTTGACGACCCCGACGACTTGGAAGGAGAGCATGGCAGAGTTGAACACAGCGGCCGGGACAGGAGAGCGGAGGACGGTGTGGATCTTCTTGCGGCGGACGAGCTTGCCGGTCGGCGTGGCCGCGCAAGTGGTGGTGGCACGCCATCTTGTACTGGATTCTGGGCGCCGTGCTCATCAACGCGTACGCGCTCTACGCTGGCACGATCCCACACCCCGCCATAGCTCGCGTGGCTTTCCTTACGCCTCATCGACGCCCTCGCCGCCGGCGCCGACACCGTCAGCTACGCACCGTCGCGCAAGCGGGAGCGTCCCTCTGCACCGGCTGCTTGTCATCACCACATTCCCCAACAAGCCGCTCTGCGATGCGACTGCCTCGCCTGCCGGAAGCTTCATGGTAAGCGATCGCGGCCGCGGACCTTTTGTGCCGCGTGCGGCGTCCATCCTGCATCGCCGACTGTTTTCTGTTGTGGCAACCATGAACACATTGTACTACTCTTTTACAACAATCCATGGACGCTGCGACGTCTGTGGAGCGTCGCGGAGCGCGCGGCTTGCGCGATGGACTTAAACACCGATGTCGCCAAAATCGAGAACGTTTGCATCAGGCGCGGCTGCCGCCCGCTCGGCAGCCGCGGCCGCCTGATCGGCAACGGCCGCATCACGCCGCTTCAGCCGCTTCTGCTCCCGCTTCAGCCGCTTCTTGTCACGCTTGGTCATGCGCTTGGGCTTGACTGTCGGCTCGGCGGGACCATCGGCCGCATCGCACGCTGCGTCAGTCGCAGGCATTGACAATGCGGCAGCCACAGCGGGGGTCGAGGCGGAGGCGGAGGCCGCCGCCGCCGCCGCCGCCGCCGCATCAATCGTGGGTGGGCTCTGGTACTTGACGACACAGAGGTACTCGATGGCGGCGTCGACGTTGCCCATAAAGTCGTGCAGGGTGTCCCGGACAATACAGAGCGCGTCGGGACCTGACATGTCAGTCGCCTGCATGACGACAAGCTCTTCGTCAGTGGGCGCGCCAGGATCGCGTGGCTTAGCAGCCGGGACCTTGGGCGCGCCCGAGACGAGGCCGGCGGCAGGAATGGGATCAAAGGGACCGGTGAGCGGGCCAGCAAGCGGACGGACCGAAGCGTAGTGCTGCTGGTCATGGTAGGAGAGGTGCAGGGTACGAGTGTCTTCCGGAAAGTTGATGATGGACCAACGCGGCTCGTTGAGGCGGTGGATGATGATGTTGACCGAGTAAACCATGGAGAGGGCTTGGATCTCGATCTGGCCACCCCAAGAACGCGACTCACGCATGTAGGCGACATAGTCATCAAAGGGCTCGTCATCCTCGACAAACCATTGGTACAGATCCTTGTTTGCGGCGACATGGTCCATGACGGCAGCACGGATCTCTGCGTGGCTCGTCACCTCGCCATACAGCTGATCTGCAGCAGCGCGGAAGAGACAGTTTCCATCCGAGGCCACATCCTTGATGATGAGCGCTAGGCTCTCCATTTGCTTCTGAAACTTGACAAAGTTGGCCGAGTACACATTCTCATCACGCGCCCACTTTGCCCGATCACGGGCCTTCCGGGCGGCATTGCGAGCCTTACGCTCGGCTGCCTTGACCTGACGGCGATTGGCCACCACGTCCTCCCCAGCCTCCTCCTTTCCCTTGCCACTCTTGCCTCCCTTGCCACTCTTGCCTCCCTTGTTCCCCTTGGCTCCCTTGTTCCCCTTGGCTCCCTTGTTCCCCTTGCGTCGCCCCATATCGGCCTGCTGTCGCAGAGAGTGGTGTGCCACCGGGTGGAGTGGAATGGAAGGAATGCCAGGGGGGGGGGGGGGGGGGGGGGGGGGGGGATGGGGATTGGGGAGGGGATAGGGGGAGGGATAGGGATAGGGGGGATGGGGATGGGGGGATGAGGATGGGGATGGAGGGGCATGGAGGGGGATCGGGATCGGGATCGGGATGGGGGAAGGGAGGATGGGGATGATCAAACCATACCCCCTCCCCTCCCCTCTCCACACCTTCCCCCATGCCCATCTCATCCATTCCTAACCGATGCGCCATCATCCACGCCTGACCAATGCGCCCAACCAACGAACCACCGCCACCGCCAGAGACCCCCCCACACTGCCACAGCCACACTGCCACAGCCACCTCACCCCACCCACCCCCACCCTACCCCTACCCCCACCCCCACCCTACCCCTACCCCCACACACCTACACATACACACATACACATATGGCTGCACTTCCGTCTCACATGCGCAGAAGACCAGAAGAGCCACAGGCAGAGCAGGCAGCAGAGGCCAAGTCGTTGCCTGTGGCGGGTGGTTGGGCAGGCGCTGGCGGTGGCGATGGGGGGGAGAGGGGAGAAGCCAAGGCGGCGAGACTGAGGACATCGATGGCAGAGCAGAGGCGGAGAAAGGCGAGCAAGCAACAGCGGAAGACTCCTCCGCCGGCAGGTGGGGCTGGGCTGGCCACTGGTCGGAACTCGGGGAGACGCGGATCGGTGGTCCAGCAGAGGCTGCGGACACTGTCGTCGGGCAAGGGCGATGGGAGTGTGGCAAGAGTCCAGAGGCTGGGTTCGGTCTTTCGTCATGAGTCGTCGCTCAAGTCAGCACGTGGCGGGAATCCGTCGGTTGTCTTTGACTCGGTCGAGGGCAAGCGACTCATCGGCGCGTCGACCCGCGGCAGGCTCCTCGACGTGTTGCTTGATCTGGAGCTGGATCCAGAGTTTGCTGACAAGGACTTTGTGGAGACCTTTGTACTCACGTATGAGTACTTTATGACGCCAACCGAGCTGCTCGAGACGCTCATCGAGTTCTACTTTCCCGACATTCCCGACTCGCTCGATCCCATGGCGCGCAAGCTCTTTCTCCGTGGCGTCCGAGTCACCCGCGAGCGCATTGTGGCGGTGATGGAGACGTGGGTCGAGCAGGACGTGGAGGACTTTTGGTACACGCCGGGCCTGTACCACACGCTGATGGCTTTTGTAGATGATGCAGCGGCCGATACGACCGAGCCGCACATGCTCGACGCACTGTTCCGGGTCTCGCGCGCCGTCGTCGCCGCAGAGGCCTCTTCTGGACTCAAGGACGCGCCACTCGACGACGTGCGAAGCGCGGTGAGCGGCTTGCCGCGCGAGGTTCGCGATCCGGCAAGCTTCAACGTGCTCAAGATCTCGCCTGAGGTTCTCGCGCAGCAGATCACGCTCGTCGACCACGCGTACTACCGGTCAGTCAAGCCGACCGAGTGCCTCTGGCTCGGCCCAGACATGGCAGTCCGCGAGCTGTATGGGCCATCTCCCAATCTGGCGGCGTGGATGGACCGCTCGTTTGCGTGGGCCGACTGGGTCTGGGCATCGATCCTCAACGGGAGCAGCAACTCGGAGCGGGCCAAGCTCATCGAGCACTTTGCCGCCGTTGCCGACGCCTGCCTCCTCCTCCGCAACTTCAACACGAGCTGCTGGATCATTTCAGGCCTCCACGACAACACCGTGGCTGACAACCGGCTCCGCACTGTGTGGGCCAAGGTCAAGCCGAGCGTCAAGGCGCGTGTCGAGCAGCTCAAGGCCGACTTTTTGCAAAACGGCTTTGTACACTACAAGAAGGAGATGGAAGCCGACGCGGAGCTGCCGATGGTTGCCCTCATGGCGGCGTACAAAAAGTGGTTCGTCACCATCGACATGTCCAACAAGGACACCACCGCCGACGGCCTCATCAACTTTCTCAAGCTCCGTGACATTGGAACTACCATCCGCCGGTTCGAGGCCAACCAGGCCGAGACATATCTCTTCGAGCCCGTTCCTCACGTCCTCTACCACCTGGTCAACATCGATCGCTTTACTATGTCGCTCGAAGACGGGTGGAACAAGTCGCTGGAGATCGAGGCGTGGAAAGGTAAGCGAGCCCCGCCGCCACCGCCGTCTCGGGAGGGATGATCGAGAGGTCGTTTTACTCGAGATCGAGCAGGGCGTACGGGTTCGAGGCCACAAAGGCGTCGGACGACGATGACGACGACGAGTCAGAGTCTTCATCGCTGTAAGCGCCGCCGTCCGCGTCTGCAACGGGCGGAGCAATGGTGGTGTGCAAAAGACGGCGGAGGGCGGGCGCAACGCGCTTGGACGACGAGCGGGAGCCCGAGAGGTTGTGCGACCACGGACCGAGCTCGAGCGCAGCGTAGCCGCCACACACAAACACGTTTGTATCTCTGCCCCACTGGAGCTCCGGCGAGAGGACAGGGAAGCCGCGCTCGATCGGCAGGTCGAGGGCCGGTGAGGCCAGGAGCGAGGCGAGGAACGGCTCGGCACCGATGTCCTCGTCGGCGCCGGTGGCGAGGATGACCGAGTGGATGTCATCAAAGACCGGGCCAGACTCGCCGTAGCTCGGCTCACGGTCGGCCTTGCTCGGCTCCAGAGTGCCGGCAAAGGCGTCGGCGTCGGCGTCGTAAGCCAGCGACGCCACAGTGGCGTTCTCTACCAGCGTCAGGCGCTCCTCGGCGGTGGCAGCCTTGAGTGCGGCGACATAGCGTGGCGGGATGGAGCCGCCCGCACGGACGCTGTGAATCTCGTCGAGCCGCTCGTCGGGGCTGAGCGTGAGCAGCGCAGCCATGTTGGCGGCCTTAAAGGTGCCAACCCAGTCGATGGGCACGTCAAACTGGCGAGTGAGAATGAACGAGCGAGTGACAAGCGTGACGTGCTTGACGCCCGACGCCAGTGCGAGGTTAGCGATGTGAGCGCCAGTCAGCCCGCCGCCGACAATCAACACGTTGCTCGCTCGCTCAAAGACCAGCCGCCGCCCGCCTGCCCGCAACGGAGCCTGGCTCCCGGATCCATCGTCCGGGAGAGCGTCAAAGTGGACCTCGTAAGCGTGCTGGATCCGGCCGGCCGGGTACGCGCCCGGCTGTAGGCTCGCCACAAACTCGGGAATGGACAGGTGATTGGTGAGGCCGATAGCGAGGACGAGCGCGGTGGTGATGATGGTCTTGACCTCGTCGCAGTCGCCGCCAGCCGGCGCCATGTCGACGGCGTACTTGACGACGGCACCGGTGGCATCGTCCACAATGGGGCGGACGTCGACAACGGTGGCGTGGCGGACCAAATCGCCGATGCCGTACGAGTCGACGACCGAGGAGCAGAAGGAGGAGAAGAGGCGCGACGATGGGAGGAGGAAGTTCTGGCGATGGACCTCGTTGTTCCACTGCTGGGTCTGACCCCGGCGTGACTTGACCTTGTACGCCCGCTTGTTGTCAAAAAACGAGTCGATGGGTGTGAGCTCGGCATCGCGGCCGCAACTCTTGGCGTACGTCCGCAGGGCGAGGCCATCGCGAGGATCAGGATGATGAAAGACAGGCGAGCGAAGCATGGGAATGCGGAAGGCCTCAAAGTACCTGTTCCACCTCGTCATCCACTTGTCATCGGAGGCATCGATGACGGCCACATGCGGCAAAAGGCTCTCCACCGGCGGCACGTCGTCCTTTCGCTTCTGTCCGGGCCTCTGCTTGCCCGTCTTCCTCACCGCCGTCAGCAGCGTGTTGTGGTCCCGCTCGGTGAGGTGGTCCGGGTACGGCTCGATGATTCTTGCCACCACAGAGAGCGCTGTGGGTCCACCGCCCACCACAACCACCGCAACCTCTTCGCACTCATCACCGCCACATCCTCTACTCTGTTCGTCAGCAGACATGATCCGTCGAGGTGGGTGTGGGATGCCGATGGATGCAGGCCGGAGAGGGAAAGTTGGATGGATTGGCTTTGGATCGACTTGGCAGGCGACACACCGGGATCGGGGGAGTGGAGGGGATCAGGGGAAGTCGAGGGGAGGGGAGGGGGTCGAGGGATCGAGGGATCGAGGGATCAAGGGATCAAGGGATCGAGGGGTCGGGAGGGAGGTGAGCGAGGGAGAGAGGGGGATGGAGATGGATGTGATCGAGGTGGGGGAGGAGGAAGGAAAGGGTTTTGATTTGGAGGAGTATGTGGCGGAGATGTGGCGGAGCAGGGGGCAGGGGAGGAGCTGGTGATGATGGGGGGAAGGGAGGCGATTGGGGGCGAGGAGACACCGATCAAGACCTTGATCAAACTCATTGTCACCTAAAGTCAAGTATGTCCATGTCCACCATCGCGGAAGTGAGGGACCCCACCCCCGCCCTCTCCCCCCTGCCCAC
>NW_013657633.1:160722-176302 GCF_000142905.1 Thecamonas trahens ATCC 50062
CCAACCCCCCAAACCATTCCATTCGATTCGAATCATATGCCAGTCGCCAAGCCAGTCACCCTCCCCTCCCCTCCCCTCCACCCCCCCTCCCCCCGGAAAAACCCTCCCCCCTCCTGCCCACCTCACCCTCTCCAACAGCTGGCATGCCACGTCGCGGAGGTAAACGGAGCAAGCTCAAGGTGATCAATCCCAAGAAGCGGACCAAGGCGAGCGTGCTGGACAATGACGAGCTCTCGACGACTCCGCTAAGCGACTGGCTGCCGTCGGCTCTGGCAGACTTGCTGGGCTTTGATCCTGGGCCAGAGCTCCCTGGCTACCTGGCCGAGTTTAGCGACAAAGAGGCCATTGCTGCTTATCTGGCTGCTCTTATTGACGTCTCACCCTCCGATCCGCGCATCGATGCCTTTGCAAACAGCCTCATGGCCCGTATCACCATCAAGTCCGCTGCATCGTCGTCGGCTGACCATGCGCCCGCGGGTGGCAACCCGGCGCAGAGTGGCGGGGTGGCTGCGGGTGGCGAGATGGCTGCGAGTGGCGAGATGGCTGCACGTACCGACGCAGCTGCACGTACCGACAAGCCGCAAGCGGCGACAACGCTGAGTCTTGACTCAAAGAACGCAGCATCGTCGCAGTACAGCAGGAAGAAGGGCTCAGTCCGTGGTGGGCTCGAGCTGCTGCGGCAGCTGCCAGCGCATTTGCGGACGGCGTCGGGCGCGTGCGGATGCCAGGCCCGGGTCCACGGACTTCTTGCCAACTGTCTCAAGTGCGGCAAGATCGTATGCGAGGCCGAGGGCTGGGGCCCGTGCGCACACTGCGGCGAGGCCGTCGGCTCGCGCGGGCAGATCAAGCGCGACTCGAACAAGGTGCGTCGAAGGGTGGCCCGGGCTGAGGCTGAGCGCGCCGAAGCGCTCAAGGCTGCTCAGGCCCGGACGGCCAAGCTGCTCCAGCAAGAGCGCGAGTACGCGGTCCGCAACAAGATCATCGACGACCAGGCCGACTACTTCCAAACCTCCAACGTGTGGCTCTCGCCGGCTGAGCGCGCCGCAGTGACCAAGCGTGCTGCGGCGGTCGAGGATGCCAAGATTGAGGCCCGCGACCGGACCAAGATGCGGACCACCATCACCTTTGACCTCGCTGGGCGCAGGGTCCTGGTCACCAACCCGGGCGCGTCGGCGCGGGTCCCGGCAGCCGAGAGTGAGATCCACGACCCGCGCGCGCTGCGGCCGGTTGAGGAGACTGCGCCGCACGGCAACGTTGAGCTCCTCTCGTACGCTGGTACATACCGCAACCCAACACTCTCCAGGCCACCACCCATGTTTGTGGCTCCCGACTACCGCGACAAGCTCAAGGCCGCCGCACGCGACGCCGTCGCTGAACAGCAACGCGCTCGGCGACATGGCGTCCTGCAGCACGACGACTACTTTCCCATTCCCATGGTGGCCGGCAACCCGAACCTGCTCCCGCCGCCGGTCGAGCCCGAAGAGGCGGCCAAGGCTGCCGCCATCGCCGCCGCCAACTCGCCATTTGCGCGCACCAAGGCCGAAAAGGACCGCGGCATGGCGCTCTCGATGCACCAGCCGTGGGCCTCGCTCCTTGTCGCCGGCATCAAGCGGGTGGAGGGCCGGACGTGGCGCTCAGACTTTCGCGGGCGGCTCTGGATCGCCTCAACTGTCCGCGAGCCGACCGACGAAGACATCGCCGAGGTCGAGGGCCAGTACGTCGGTTCGACCGACATTCCGTTTCCGGCCTCGTACCCGACCGCAGCCCTCCTCGGTTGCGTCACCGTCACCGACGTTCTCTCCCACGACGAGTACGTGGCGTCGGCGTCCGACGAGGTGCGCGAAGACAACTCGTCGCCGTATGTCTTTGTGTGCGCCAACCCGCGCCTCCTCACCGTCCCAATCGCCATCTCGGGCGACCACAAGATCTGGAAGCTCGACGCGCACTCACACGCCGCCGCCCTGGCCAATCTTGAAGACGACGACGGCGACGGCGGGAGTGACGACTGAGCTACTGGGCAATGCGATGCATAAAGGTACATTTAGAGCATGGATGGGCAAGGTTCGGAACATCAGAACAGGCTCCGAGCAAGGCCGTCATCGGCGCCCTCGGTCGCGACCGGCGTGGCGGTCTTGCTCGCGAGCCGGGCCGAGCGGCGCGAGGGCGTGACCGGCTCTTCAGCCGCAGCCGACCGTGACCGCGACCGCGTCGTCCGCGAACGCGTCTGTGACCGCGACCGTGTCTGCGACCGCGATCGCGTCTGTGACCGCGACCGCGACCGCGGGCGCGACGACGGCGAGTCAACGTCGCTGTCGACCGCCTCATCATCATCGGCCGCCTCGCCGTTGTGTGCGTGCTGGTCGGCGTCGCTACCCACCGGCACGACACGGGTCTGCGACCGCGACCGTGACCGCGTAACACGCGCGGGCGGCAGCGAGGGCTTGGCCTCAGCCTCCTCGGCCTCCTCGGCCTCGTCAGCCGCGTCGGCCTCGTCGCTGAGCGGAGCCATGACCGGCGCTGGCGAGCCCTTGGCAAAGAGCGGCGAGACGACGTTGTACTCTTTGACCTCGGTGAGGGTGCGGGCAAAGGAGACGGCCTTCTTGCTTGTGGTCACCGCCCGATGGTGCCGCTTGGTCATCGGCGTCACGGTGCCGGCCACCGGTAGGTCACCGACCTCCAGATTGGGGTTGGGCGCGTACGCGTAGCCAGTGTCGGCAAGCGTGGCCGACGTGACTGGGCGCTTGTGGGCCGACTTTGTGGCGCGAGTCGAGCGGCGCGCGGGGGTGAGGACCATGCCGTCGCCGAGATGCGAGGGGGCACGGACCGGCGTCATGATCACAACCGAGGTACGTGCCGTTGCGTCGGGGGAGGAAAAGCCAACACCGCCAGTCGCCCGCTCAGAGCGCGGCTGATGCCGCTTGATGGCTGCCGTCAGCGGCGAGTCATCGCCGGCGCCGGCAGCCTCGGCCCGACGCGCAGCCGCCGTGCTGGGCGTCTGCGGCTTCTTGGTCAGCGAAGCGTGGAACGACCGGGAGAGGACTAGGGCTGGTGGCGAGGCAAGCGGATCCGACTCGGCCTCGTCAAGCGCGGCCGGTGCAGGCAGCGCGTCGGGCGACGGCGGAAGCGCTGTCGCGGCCTCGAGCTCGGCCATCGACTCGGCAACCTCGATCGTGTCCGCGGCAATCTGCGAAATAGCCTGTGCAAGCTTGGTAAACTTGCGCGGAGTGACCGGCATCGACATGGTTGTCGACGCCGTCGCCGCCGCGAGCTTGGCCTGGTGGGCGCGCCCGCAGAATGCCTGCAGTCCAGCCTGAAGCTCGGCGTCGGGCTTGGCACACGCCTCGAGCGCGGCCTCGTACGTTGCAATGACCGCGTCGTACGAGCCACGCGCCTCGTGCAGCTTGGCGTACTGGATCCAGTACCGCGCCTCGCCGTGAAGCGAGCTCGAGATCTCGTCCTGGAACAGCCGCAGCGCCGCGTCGTAGTCGCCGTTCTTAGTCGCCGTCATGGCGTTGGCCAAAAGCTTGTCGTCCGACAGCGGGCCGACGTGCATGATGACTGCATCCTTCTTGTGCAGAGGCGCAAAGCCACGGTGCTTACCGACCGAGTTGGTAACGTCCGACAGCGCGCGCTTCACCACCGATCCGCCTGGCTGGGTCGGGCCGCGACGCTGGGGCGTCGACTCGCTGGACGCAGAAGTTGCAGTCACAGCAGCCACAGCCGCAGCTGCAGGAGGCGCGGGCGCAGGCGATAGCGCAGGCGTGGGGGCCGAGGCAGGCGTGGCCTCTGCCGCCGGCTTGGTAGAGAGCTCGTCCGCAAAGGTCGGGATGTGCATGCGAGAGGGGGTCGGCGGCGCACGAGCGACTGGAGCAGCACGCGCCGCCGGGGCACGAGTAGCCGGGCGCGCCGGCTTGCGCGACATGCCAAAGGTAGTTGGCACATGGCCAGCGGGGGCGAGGTCATCGGCAGCAGGCGCCCGCTTGTTGCGGCGCGCCTCGCGCGGCTGCGAGATGCGAGCGCCAAGCGAGCGGCTGGCATCAAAGACCGGCTGGCGCATGGGCGTGACAGCGCCGGCGACCAAGCCACCATTACGATCAGCGAGCGGCGAGAGGGCGGCAGCGGGCGCCTTTCTTGCCGATTTGGTCGCCTGCAGGCCACCACCGCCAGCCCGCCTCTGCTTCTTGGCAGACTCGGTAAGCGCCTTGAGCGCTTCTGTTCGCTTCCGCAGCTCGTTTGTCCGCTTCATGCGCGCCTTACTGTGGCCACCAGACCATGAGGCGTACCATGAACGGGGGGGGGGGAGGGGGGGGGGGCGAGCGGGCGAAGGAGCAAAAGTTTGAATGAATTTGGGTGAGGAATACGGCGCCAAAACAGGGGAGCATACAGGCGGGTGTATCCAGAGGGATAGGAAAGATGGGGGAGAGTAGAGGTACACAAGGGAACAGTGGGAGTGTGTACATGATACATACCGCTTCTCGGCCTCCTCGGCCTTCTTCTTCGCTCGGGCCAGCTTCCACTGCTCGAGCTGCTCCCGGCGGGAGAGTGCCGCCGTCTCCATGGTCGTTTGATCAAGTCGAGTGGTGTGTGTGGACAGAATACGGGGGGGGGGTTGCAGGCGGCACAAGGGACAGTCATAGCAATTCCAGAAAAGGCTGGCTGGCCCAATGTTGAACGGACAATTCCTGCTGTACATGTTGGACAACACGGTTGTTCGACATTGAGACGACGATGTGTTGAACGATGTCAATCAACTCGGTTGGATCAGCATCTCCCAGCTGTTTGGAGGCCAACAATAGCGCCGTGTTGACCGTAAGGCTCATGCCCGTCAGGCCTCATGCCCATCACAGCTCATCCCAGCTAGGGCCGGCATCGTCCCCAACCACGGGGTAGGACCAAACCTGCACCAGAAAGGTCTCCATCGTCAACGTGTATGGATTCTGGGAGTTGGGCGGCGAGTGTTTATCGATCGCCACGCCAATGACGAGTGTGGGCGTGATCACAGGGACAGACCGCGAGCATGAGGAGTGTGGAAGGGATAAGGGTGGAGATAGGGGGGATGCTACTGTTTGAACAAGATCTGGGTCCCGTGCTGCGTAGTCGGCAGCCAGCGGCCGTCCTCAAACTGGACCCAGCCTGGATGGTCATCCGACTCCTTGCCCTTGAGCAGAGCGCCATTCCGCGGCCAGTCCGCGTCAGACGAAGTAGCCGACATCTCGGGCTTGGTGCGGTAGAACATACCCGTGCATCCGTTTGCAGACGCGTCCACCTTCCATGTCTCCATTCCGTCGGCCATGATGCTGATCCTGGTCCTGGTCCTGGTCCTGATCCTGGTGCTGCCTGTCGGTCTGCCCACCGCCCACTCCCACACACACCACACCAAACCCCGCACATACACACACACCACACACACACCACACACACACCAAGCACAACCGCATGCACGTACATCCGTCAGTCGGTAGCCAGAGCGCGCCTCCTTCCTCCACCCCCCACGTCCTGCGCACGCTCCCTCGACAACCACCACACACACACACACACACACACACACACACACACACACACACACATGCATGCATGTACTACCTCCCCCCCCCCCTGCCCCTTCCCTCCCTTCCACATACCAAGACAAGAGATAGCGAACACCCATGTCCGTCTGACGCCATCACCCCAGTCGGCGACCAGCGCCAGGTCTTGACGGCTTTTTCCTGTTTGGTGACATGTTCACCGCAAACACGACCGCGATCGCGATCAGGCACCTCCCCACCACGCCTCACACACCCTCACCCAGTCCACCATGGGCAACAAGACCCTGTTCCAGCTGCTCATCTTCCTCCGCCATCCATATGCAATATCCACCGAGACCGTGGCCTCGGTAGCCTTGCCTCCGCTCACATACTCGGCCAACGGCTACCGGGCGGTGACAAGGCTGGGTGGGCGGAGCGTGTCGTGGTGGGCCGTCGACGCCGTCCTCACCGCCCACGCGCCGGTAATCGTCTACGCAGCGTATCTGTACTCGGACGACTTTGTGGTCCTGGACGAGCTCCATCTTCCTCTGCTCCATGCTGATGCACCGGCCTGCTACGCCTATGATGCCCTCGCTCTCGTTCCCTCGCCGGCCTGCTCCTCACCGAACGCCCTTCGCACCGCTGCCGTCGCTGCTGCTCCTCCTCACGCTTCGCCGCTGGCATGGGAGACCATCCACGCTGATGACGGCAGCTGGCGGCTAGTGTGTGCCTGCCCAAACCATGGCGCTGGCTGGTACCGCGTCCGCTCGGGCCACACCGACGACGTGGTGGTCTCGATTGCTCCGCCCGCTCTGGCCCTGCTCTCGCTCGATCCCGACGAGTCTGTCCCCGACGACGTACACCTCCACGCCTATGCGCTCATGGCCACAGGCTTGGTGGCCCGTGTCGAGCTTGTTTATCGCAACACTCCGGTCGTCGTCTCGGTCCCACATCTTGCGCCAGACGGCGCGCTCCGCGTCGTTCTCCACAATGCATCGACATGGCGCAACCTGGCCAATGCCGAGGCCGCCCTCCCCTACGCCCGCCTCTCCGCCAAGCTCGCCCTCGAGATCCCGCTCTTTAATCTCCCACTCCGCTCACATGACTTTGTCGACTGGTGCCATCGCCCGAAGAGGCCCGCTTGTCTCCCCTCACTTGCTCACCTCGCAGCCGCGGCCGCCGTGCCGAACCTGGCAAGCTTTCCCGACGCACAGCTCGCCGCGGCGCCTCTCGAGGTCCGCGCCGTTCTCCTTGATCACGCCGTACAGTTTATGGCCGAACTTGGAGCTGCCTTTGGCCCGCTTGTCCTCTCGCCGCGCGCACTCCTCGCCGTTCTGGTCAGCCTCGCGCCGCCGAACCAGTTCTCGCTCGCGTACTGGGCCTGGCTCCCCGCAGCCATTCCTCGAGCGCAGATCTTGCACACCTATCTGTTTGACGTGCTCGGCATTGGCATGCCTAATAGGCCAGCATCGCTGAAAGTGCTCTCCCTGGCCGGCGGCGAGCCTGTTGTCCCGCGTGATGACAGTGCCATTGCCGCCGGCGACGCCGCCTGGGCCTATCCGCTCGGCGAGTCATCGGAGCTGGCCGACGTCATGCCGTCAGGCGTCTCGCCGTTCAGCGGCGCCTCGTCGTGTGCGCTGAGCCTCGATGACGTCGTTTCCCAGGCCATGGCCGTCTCGGACCTTTGCTCGCCGCTGGCCACCCTTGGCCTTGTCTCACTCGACCTCTCGCACTGCACCGATGTGAGCGGTGCGACGCTCGCGGCAGTCGTCGGCGAGGTGGTTTGCGGCGGTGTGCTCCGCAGCCTTGCCATTGCCGGTTGCGTCCATCTCTCGCTTGACGAGCTGGCGGCGCTCCTTGACGCTGCCAGCACGGCCGAGTTGACCAGCCTCGACGTGTCGGCCCTGTCGCCCGAGCTCCAAGCCACGGCCTGCACGACTGTTTGCCGCAGCATGACCTCGCTGCAGCAACTGGCTCTCCGCGAGTACACTGCACTCCCGCCCGGCGCTGCAGCCGATTTGGGGGCTGCCTTTGACACTGTCTCTGGCTTTGACCTCAACATCAGCGGCTCGTCCAGCCTTAATCTGCTTGATCTCGGCTCGCCGGTGCCATGGGGTGTAGTCCGCGCCAGTGGCACCGCCCCCATAGACCTTGCCGACCTGCTCGACGTCTTGTCCGCCGCAACCGTCATCTCCGTGAGTGTCTCCGGATGTGCCCGCGCACTGAGCGCGCCACGGCCGGCTCCCCTCACCGACCTCGATCTTTGCAGCTGCTACCATGAGCTGATGTCGGAGATGGAAGGCGAGGTCATGCTCGATGCCCTGATTCCGCTCCTCACTTCTTCTCTGCTCTCTCTCCACCTCCCGTCATGGGCACCGGTCGACGATGCGTTTCTGGCAGCCCTCAGCGAGTCTGCAACATCACTGGCTGCGTTCACTGCCCACAACGTCGGGCGGCAAGTGGCGCTGCCGTCGCCGAGTGGATGGACCGGGCCCACGCTCTAGCTTCGGTCTGTCTTCACGGGCTCAAGGGTGATGACCAAGGCGGCGCGCTGGCCGAGGTTCTGGACGCAGTCCGCGGATTCGACGCCGACCGTGCAAGCGTGGGGCGAGCGCTGGAGTCTGTTGTCCTCCGTGTCGGCTCGGCGGACGATGTGGTTCTTCCGCCCGATGCACTGGGCGGCACCGAGGTCGACGGCTTGGACGCGGTGCGGTGCGTGGTGATCCGAGTGTGAGAGGAGAGCAGGTGTCTTTAGCTTTAGTTCGAGGGATTTGTGGACGCGCCCGAGTCGCGGCGGAGCCTGTCCATGGTGCTGGCTTCGCGACGGAGTCGGGCGATGGAGTGCTCTGAGGCACCCGAGTCGCGGCGGCCACGGTCACTGGCGTCGTCTTCCATGGCAGTGACCTGTTTGAGCTGGCGCTCAGAGAGGTCGTTGAGAGCGGCGACTGAGATGTAGGTGTACGTTCCCCATGCGTGCTTGGTGTTGAGCGAGTCAAGCTCCTTCTCGACATCATCGTCGCCGGTAAAGGTAATGAGCGAGGTCTTGCCCTCGAGCAAGCGGGTCAGCTCGTCCTCGTCCTCGTCCGGAGCCGGCCCAGCGCCGCCGTCGTGCGAGTCGCCGAATTCGGCGGTGATGTCGGCGGCCGGATCGGCGCCAGTCGCACCGCGGTCGTACGAGTAGTCAACGTCCGGGTTGGGCACAAACGGGCCGTCGCGGTCGAGGAGGTCGTCCCAGTCAATGTCGCGGAAGAACGGGTGGCTTTTGACCTCGGACGCCGAGTGCCGCCCCAGCCGCTTCCGCGGGTCGATGGTGAGCAGCTTGGAGATGAGGTCCTTGGCCTCCTCCGAGATCTCCTCGGGCACGTCAGGCCACACGATGCGCCGCTCGATGATGTTCTCAAAGATGTCTAGCGGCGTCTCGTCGTTGAATGGCGGGACGCCGGTGAGCATCTCAAAAAGGATAACTCCGAGCGCCCACCAGTCGACCCGCTCGTCGTGCGAGCCATGCATGATAATCTCCGGTGCGAGGTAGTCCGGCGTACCCACAAACGAGTGCTTCTTCTGCGCACCGCGCTTGAATGACATCGAGGCAAAGCGAGTCGCCGAGCCGTCGTTGGGAACGACAACCGGCGCGCAGCCGCCGACCGCGCCCGCGGCAGCGCTCGACGTCCCGCCAGACGAAACATCCGCCGACGAGTGCCCCGCAGAGATTGGCCGGGCGAGGAGTATCGACTGCTGGTCGCGGTAGGTGTCTGACAGCTTGAGCCGCCCGGATGAGCGCTCGTTGGAATCGGACGGCGCGGCGCCGGTCTGGATCCGCCGCGGTGCCGTTTGTGGGATTGGCGGTCGCGAGTACGAGTCCGAGCCGCCCTTGTAGTACTTGCTGCTGCGCTGCGGCGTCCGCGGCGTGACCGGCACCGACGGTGAAATCGGCGTGGTCGGCGACGTCACGTCGGCAACATCGATAATGCCGCGGGCCTGGGTTGACGACGCAAGACCAAACGAGGTCGACGACGAGAGCGACTCGGACGACGATGACGATGACGAGTCGCGATGGCCGTCAGGTCGGACAACCGTGGGAATGGCGTTGAGCGGGCCTGAGCCGTTCAGCGAACCAATTTCGGTATCCTCGTCGATGAGGTCGAGCGCCATTGGCCCTAGCGACGACGAGTTGTTCGACGCTACCGAGTGGGTTGAGTTGCGCCGCATCCGCATCCGCATCGCTGGTGGAACTGCCGCTGACGGCGAGACGTTCCGCATGTTCGGGTCCGGCGTCTCACCGAGTGACATGTTGACCGCCGAGTACGATGACGACATGATCGACGGTGAGAGCTCCGACGCGCCGCGCCGCCGCCGGATGCCGTGCGGGCTCGGCCTTGGCGGGCGTGGGCTCGCCTGGGCTGCCTGTGGCGACCGCTGCGGCGATTGTTGCGGTGAGCGTTGCGGCGACATCGACCGCGACCGCGCGGGCGTGCTCGAGCCGGACGACCGCGACGACCGCGACGACCGCGACGAACGCATCGCCCGCGGTGACGACCGCGATGCCTGTGATGACCGCGTTGCCACCAGCTGTGCTCGCGGGCCAGCAGCCACCTCCTGCACCACAATCGAGAGCCCTGACGGCTGCAGCATGCCCACGCCTCTGGCATCTTTGCTGGTGCTCCTGCGCTTGCCGCTCTTGCCCTTACCCTTACCCTTGCTCTTGCCCTTGCCCTTGCCCTTGCCCTTGCCCTTGCCCTTGCCATTGCCATTGCCCACAGCACTGCCGCCCGACTCGTCCGAACCGGCAAACAACACACGCGCAGCCGACGACGGTGTGGTCTGGGCTGGCGACGGGCGCCCGCTCGGTGTCTTGCTGTCTGCGTACCGCGAGCCGTGGTGGACCGTCCGCGGCGAGTCGCCGCAGTCGGCCTCGCCCGGAAGCACAATGGTGCCGTCGGGCGTGACATGAACGCGAGCGACCGAGCCCGAAAGCGAGCCCGAGTTGCTGAGAGCAATCGGTGGCGGCACCGACGGCTGAAGACGCTTGTCGGGAACCGGCGATGGTGACAGGTTTGGCGCCGAGGGGGAGGCCATGGTACATATGGTGAGGCCGTACTTGTCATCGGTAGAAACTTCAACGCCGCCGTGCGAGTTGGTGAGCAGTGGGCTTGGGACAAGGACGGGCACAGGCGTGACCACACCCGAGCTAGCGGCAGCAAATGAGCCGTCTGACGCCGGGTTGTCCGAGTACACAGTTGCGCGAGCGCGCCGCTTCTTTTTTCCCGTTTGACAAGCTTGGCGATTGATCGCTGAAGCACGTCAACGTCAGAAGGCGCCTCATCCGAGTAGGCAGAGCCGTCAAAACGGGACACGGCAGTCGACGACGTCGACATGTCGGCAGCAACGACAACACCGGCGTGTCCGTTGTCCTCTGGGTGGGGTGATGAGATCGAGCCATACGACGACGACGATGGCGACGATGGCGACGATGACGACAATGACAACGACAATGACGATGAGGACGACGACGACGGCGGCAGCGGCGGCAAAGTTGATGATGCTGACAAGCTCGAAGAGCTCGAAGAGCTCAAACCGGTCGGGTCGACAGGCACAAAGCTCGACAAGTTGGTAGCAGAGCCCGAAGTCTCGTGGATGACCATCATGTCAGTGGCCGACGAGTTCGGCGTGTTGGAGGTAGCCGGGTGCGGGGTGTAACGGCAGCAGCAGCAGCCGCGGCCTCCTTGAGGGACGGCGTGCCGGCCGAGCGAGTCCGGTTGGCGACAGGCGAGCCGCTTATGGATACCAGCGACGAGTTAAGACACTCTTCCGACGGCGACGAGGCAAGGGCAGCGCGACGGTCAGCGATGGATCCGGCCGGCGACGACGGAGTCGGACTTTCGCCTCCAAAGAGAGAGACAGCGTCGGTGGCAACGGTGGCGGCGCTGGACGGCAGCGACTCTCCCGCCGCATGCTCGGCGACGGTATCGAGGCGGGTAGACGACGAGGAGGGCGCAAACGAAGAGACGATAGAAAAGCTGGGTGACGCGCCGGTAGCCGAGTGGCGGAGTGCCGAGGTCGGGCGGGACATGTGGGTTGAGGACTTGGGCGCGGCCGAGGCCGGTGCGAGGCGGGGGTGGCGGTGGCGGTGGCGGTGGCGGCGCGAGGCCGACTTTGTGTTGTGGGCGCGTGAGGTGCGGTCGAGAATACCCATGGTGGAAAGGCCAAAGTCAGTGAGCTTAATGTGTCCTTGCTCCGAGATGAGCAGGTTGTCAGGCTTGAGGTCACGGTGGATGATGCCCTTGGAGTGGAGGTACTCGAGGGCAAGAATGACTTCAGCGGCGTAGATTTTGGCGTGCAGCTCGTCAAAGTACTTGAGGTCTTTGAGGAGGGCAGCCACGTCACCGCCAGGCATAAAGTCCATGACAAGGTAGAGGTTGCGGGCCGACTCGAAGGAAAAGTACAGGCGGAGGATGTGCGGATTATTGATCTTGGCGAGGATGGTCTGCTCCTGGATGACGTGCTTGAGCTGGTTTTGCGAACCATGTCGGCCTTGCGGAGGACTTTGAGCGCAAACTGGTCGCCTGTGCTCTTCTTCTTGACCAGAAGCACGCGGCCGTAGGCGCCGCGAGAGATGGGACGCACAAGCGTAAAGTCGGAGATCTTGGGTAGACGGGCTTTTTTGCGCCGCTTGAGCGAGTCAAACCGCCGGTCAGCGAGGACGGTGGCCGACATCGAGACGGCGCGGGTAGACCCGAGAGCGCGGGCGCCAAGCGGGGCAAGGCGAGGCGACGGTGCGTTGTTAACCTCGTCAGAGACAGCAGTGTCTCTGCCGAGGTACAGGGAGGCCTTGCCGCGGTCTGTGGCAGCGCCGACGGGTGAGTCGCGCGACGCCGCGGCGTCCTGTAATGGGTGCGTCGGTGAGTCGTGACGAACAGTCGAGGTAGCGCCCTTGCGCGGCGAGCCGAGCGGCGAGACGTCTGCAGCGGTATCTCCCGAGAGCGAGGAGCACTTGTGCAAAAGGCCTGCGCCTGGGGAGTCGTGCGATGACAACGGCGACGCAGGCGTGCCTGGCCGCGATCGGAGCGGGCTGCTTGTTGCGGCGAGCGGCTCGGCGGGAAAGGCAGACGAGGCTGGGTGCCCGTCGCCGACCGGCGAGTTACCTGCGGCCGGCGAGAACAGGTCCGGCCCGCCCATGCTTGCTTCGTGCGAGGCAAACGCTGCCGGGTCGGCCGACCCGTACTCGTCGTACTCGTCGAGAAGGAGCTGCGGCTCGGCGGCCTGGGCGCGCTCAAGGTTGGTCACCTTGGTCATAATGGTCCGATGGAGGGCAACAAGGAGCTCCTGTAGATTGTGGGCGAGGTCCTCGTCGGCGACAATGATGAGGCGCTGGAGGGCAGATATGCGCTCCTTAGCAGCAAGACAAGCGTTGATGTCGAGCGAGTCAACAGCAGCATTGACGTGCTTGATGACAATGTTGAGGACCTTGGTCGAGACGGCAGCATCAGGATTAGTCTTGGAAAACGAGACGGCGGCCAGTGCTCCGGCGAGGTGCAGCAGCTGCTGGTCGCACACCGAGGTCTCCATCTCGGCCTCTGCAAGCTCGCGGCAGGCTGTGGTGTGGTCGCGAAACTCGGAAGCGAGAACAGTCATCTCGCAAATGCGACAGAGGACAGTGTTGGTGAGGCGTTCCGATTCGGTCAGCTCGGAAGAAAAAGCCTCAACAGCGGCGGCGGTGGTGGGGCCAGAGTCGGCCAGCTCGGTCGCCGTCTTGGACAAGTCGCCGAGCTCGTCCGAGCCGAGCTCGTCAAAGTTGGATGAGCCCGTAAACGAGCGGTGCGAGGTCGAGAGCTCGCCCATGTCACTGGGGTCAGCCTGGGGTGGCTGGCGACGCGGGAGGATTTCGCCGAGGAGCGACTGCAAACGAGCGCGCTTGGCCTCATAGTTGCGCATCGAAACTGCATGAAGGAGCTCAGACTTGAGCGGCGAGACTTGCATGAGTGCTGACGCCGGGTGCTCAAGGTCGAGCTCGGGGCCAGTGGCCACGGCCTGCGGCGACGATCCACCATCGGGTGAGGGTGGCGGGCCAATGGACGAGTCCGACGACGAAACCTTGCCCGACGGCGACGTGAGCGCAAGCGGCGACGGCCGGTGTGGTGATGCCGGGTCCGGCATGGAGAGATGCGAGGTCGATGCAAGGTCGTAGGCGATCGCGCCCGAGCCAGAACGCCGCATGGAGAGCGCCGGCTCGGTCTCAAGAACGAGCTCCTGGACGCGCGAGATAATCGACGACGGCGCGGGAGACGGTGGCGGCGGCGAGAGCGCCGGTGTCGCTTCCGACGTGAGCGAGAGCGAGGTCGACCTGCTGCGCGACGAGCTGTGCGAGAAGAGATGGCGCGGCAAGGCTTTGGGCGGCGGCGGCGGTGCCGGTGTCGAGGTCGGAGCCGGCGCAGGCGCGGCTGCCGGCGAGACCGGCGGCGACATGTCGAGCTGGAACAGTGTCGGCGACGAGGTCGGCGATGAGGCCGAAAACGAGCCGTCATCCTCAACGTCAGCGCGAGGCGGCGAAGCGACAATGGCGACGGTAGCAGGGCTGGACGTGCGGCCAAGGGCGGGGCTGATCGAGGCGGCCGAGGTTCTCCGCGAGCGCTCGACGACGGAGGAGTAGGGCGACGAGGCCGGCGAGGTACGTAGCGAGTTGGTGGTCGAGGGTGACGATGTGTGGGTAGAGTCGACGCGCGCTAACGAGGCAAACGAAGTGAGCGAAGTGAGAGAGTCGACGGCGGCGACGGCAGTGACAAGCTCGCTCTGGACCTGGCGGCTCGACGGGTTGGCAAAGAGCTCGAGCGCGGACGAGAGCGAGCGCGCAGCCATGGAGAGGGTAAGGAGGAGGTCAAGCACATAGTCGCACCAGGGCCAGGATGGCAGCCAGGCTTGCTGAAGAGTATAGACCTGATCGACGAGGGCGGCGAGGCCCGGTGGGGTAAACATGCCTTCTGCAGTGAGGTCAACTAGCTCGCAGACAATGTTGTGCAGGATGGCGAGCGAGTAGAGGAACTGCGGGACGGTGCAGCCGTTCGACCAGGCTACAAGCGGGAGCGAGCGGGTGGTCTGGGGGGAAGCACCGAGCGGGAAGAGCAGAAAGTCGTCAAGAATGGGCCGATAGAGGGCCTTGGAGCGCTCAAAAACTGTGACCTGAGCCTCGAGGGTGGGCAAAGATTCAAATGATGAGGCGCGGATGAGGGTGACATCGGCGTCGGCAATCCTGGGCCCGGGTGAGACGAGGGCGGTCTTTGCAAGGCGGATGCGTGGCGAGACTAGGGCTTCGAGCTCATTGTCGCGGAAGGAGGCCGACGGAAAGGCAACAGCATCCTGGCCGTCGCGGATCATGCGGCGCGGGGTGGTGGACGGATGCGGGAAAGACGAGGCCGACGAGGGGCCGGAGACTCCCTCGTTTCCGGCATTGGGCACCATGTACAGCGCCAGCTCCTCACGGGGGAAGACGATGCCGCCCGTAGATGACGAGTCCGAGTCCGAGCCGGAGCGCGGCGAGGCGCCTGTAGCGTCGACGCGATAGTGACCGGCGGTCGAGCCAGTTCCTGTGCATGTCGATCCGTAGCCAGTCTCTGAGTGCTCCTCATACTCGTACTCGTAGACGTAGTCTGGGTCATTCGCCGATTGCGGGAGCGAGAGGGTAGCCATGGCCAGCAGGCGGGAGCCGTCACCACCGCTACCACCATGACCTGTCACCTCTGCGCGAGACTCCATGACACGTCCTGTCTCCGGCAGCAGTACACTTGCAGAAGACGATGCCGGTGGTGGTGGTGGTGGTGGTGATGATGATGATGTTGGTCTCTCTCCATAGGTAGACATGGAGCAGAGAGGGTGAGAAGAGGAGGGGGCTTTGGCCCCAGCAGGCGAAATGTTCCCCCTCACGGGAAGAGGTGGGGGAGGTTAAGGAGAGGCTACCAATGGAGCCTCAAGGGGAGAGGAGGGGGGGGGGGCGAAGAGGAGGAGAGGGGGAGAGGGGAAGGGGTGGGGGGGGGGGGGGGAGGAGGGGAGGGGTGGAGGTGGGTGGCGACGCAAGGTCGCGCCAC
>NW_013657633.1:176499-181176 GCF_000142905.1 Thecamonas trahens ATCC 50062
GGGGGGGGGGGGGGTAGGAGGGTAGGAATAGGGCGATGAAGGGGGATGGGGGGGTAGGGATGGGGGCGATAGGCGTGATGAAGGGAGGGAGGGAGGGAGGGAGGGAGGGACTTTGTTGCTGGTCTTGGTCGAACAGCGGGAGAGGCTGCAAAGGAGAAAAGGACCAAGGTGACGAGCACAGACGATTATTGATGTTGATGATGATTATTGATGATGATGATGATAGCTTGTTATATGTCTGCTTTGGGTAGAGGGGGAGGGAGGGGGGGGGGGGGGGAGTGTAGCTGCGGGAGCGGGTGGCTTGCAACATGCGACTTCACCTCCATCACCATGGCTGGCAAGATGTGGTGGTGGCTGCATGAGTTTGGGTTTGTCATGACCGAAACGAGCGTGTGCCAAAGCCAGCACGCAACGGCAAAGCAGAGCAAAGAGTCAGAACAGGGAGGGACGGGAAGGGGAGGGGGATACACGTGTCGTGGTGAAGGACAGTCTCTGTTTGCGGGAAGCGCATGGAGGCGGCGGAGGCCGAGTCGGCCGTGCCGGACAATGATAGGGTAGGTAGGGGAGGGGGGGGAGGGGGAGGGGGGAAGGGGAGGGGGGGGGAGGGGAGGGGGTAGGCGTGCTGGGAAGGAAGCTGGACGTGGGCGCGAGGGGGCTGGGGCTAGGAGGAGGGGAGGGGAGGGGAGGAGGCTGGGGGGAATGGGGGTGACTCATGGGGAATGGGTGGTTATTATGGGCTGATGGGTATGGGTGGGTATGTGGGGTGTATGGGCTGGACTGGGCTGGGCTGGGCTGGGGGTACAGATGCTTGTGTATGTGGGCGAGTGGACGGAAGAGGCCGAGACCATCGAGATGTCGGGCATGATGACCAAGAGCTCGGGCAAGACAAAGGTCAAGGGCTTTGATAAGCGGTACTTTATGCTCACTCGGGCAGCGCTGTCGTATTGGAAGAACGAGCAGGCGTACATCAAGGCGCCAAGCAAGAAGATGAAGGGCAGGATCGAGCTTGGCTCGGTGTGCGAGCTCAAGCGAAGGTCGGCCCATCCCAAGCTGAAGAAGCCGCTCCTGGCGCTGGAGCCGTTTGAACTCCACACTGACGCCGAAGCTGATGATGTTGACGCCGGCGGTACCGACAACAATGGCGGCGGAAGTGGCAGCGCGGTGCCCGGCCCAGCGAGAGTCTACGTGCTGTGCGGCGAGTCTGCTGAGGACTCGGCGCGGTGGTTCGAGGCGATTCGGCTGGCCTGGCTCCGCCATCCCAAGACGATGGTGCGGTTCTCGGTCATACCGCCGGGGCTCCCGCCGGCCAAGCCGCAGGCGCCAGAGAACAAGCCTAATGCGTTTGAGGCGCGGGTGACCGAGACCGAGGTTGTGCGGCAGCGGGTAGGCGCTCCAGGCAAGTTGACCGTCCTGACCGTCTCGCAGGCCGGGCAAGTTTTTGCCGGATTCGACGACGATGCCGGGCTCTTTGAGTGGTCGCCCCGCAAGTTTGCTTTCGAAGCCGTCGACGGTGGAAGTGGGCGGGTGACCGCACTCGCGCATGGCCGCGCCGATGATAGCGTTCTCTGGGCCAGCTTTGGCGCGACCAGTGAGAGCTCGGCGTCAGTCCGGCGGTTCTCGATTCCGTCGTGCGAGTCGGGCCTTGCGCCGTTCTGCGACGCAAGCGTCGAGCTTGGGCTCCCGCCAGGGGTGACTGTCGAGTGGCTCCGGTTCTCAGAGGCCGAGAGCTGCGTGGTGGCGTACGGCAGCGACAGCAGCCTCACCTTTGTGTCAAGCCTCACCAACTCTGTTGCCGGACGGGTGACGCTCGAAGCACCGCTGGCGGCGGCTGTGCTTGCGAGCGAGGGATCCAAGCTTGTGGGGGCGTATGCCGGTGGCGTCTCGCGCGGTGCGCTCCAGGTCTGGCGTTGTGCGCCCGAATTTGGCGAGCACGTTGCTGAGCTGAGCGGGGCCCATGCGGCAGACGCGAGTTTTGCCGGGCAGGCGGCACTATGTGCGGTAGGGCAGGGCAGGGTCCTATCAGTTGGCTCGGACGGGGTGATTGCGCTGTGGAATGCAGCCGAGTGCGTGCTCGAGGCCAAGATGATGCACCCGGGCCATGTACCCATTGGCTGCGCCTACTCACGGGCAGTTGGTGCAGTGTTCAGCCTTGCGCGCGGGGTTGTCGCGGTGTGGGACGCCGAGACACTGCTGGCGCGAAGAGAGATCGAGGTGCCAGTGGATGTCGAGCACGTAACAGTGCTGTCGGACGGCGGAGGGGTACTGGTCTGGGGTGGCGACGAGGTGTATGCGTACGATGTGGCGAGCGGGGCGCAGTTGCTGAAGATCTCGCCCGGGCTCGATGTGCTAGCAGCGCCCGGTGACGTTGGGAGCAGCCAGGCGGCTGCGGCGTCAGAAAGCGCAATGATAGTTGTGGCGTCGGCCAACTCGCTTTTGATGAGACCGCGTGGAGCGAGGGCTGTACTTGAGCTGCCGTACATCGAGGACCGGGTGGAGAGCGCCCGGCGGTCGATGATTAATCTTGCCGAGGCGCAGGAGCGATGGAACGCCGCGGTTGTTGCCCACCAGATGGAGGCGACCACATACGATTACTGCTTGGCCAAGCACGAGGAGCTTGTGCAGGAGTTTATGGTGTATCTCGGAACTGGGGCGTAGCCAAGTGTGGATGCTCGGGCGTGGCCACGGCCCAGCCAAACAACGCAGGGCATGTGATGCGCAAGTGGCTGGGACTGCTTCTCCAAACGGTGTAAACAGAGTCTCCTTACTCCATGTGCGGGTAGCGCCAGTCGTCGAGCGGAAGGTAGTTCTCCTTGATGGTACGGGCAGAGACCCAGCGGAGGAGGTTGAGGGCGGAGCCCGCCTTGTCGTTGGTCCCCGAGGCGCGAGCGCCACCAAAGGGCTGGGCGCCGACGACAGCGCCAGTCGACTTGTCGTTGACGTAAAAGTTGCCTGCGGCGTCCTTGAGGGCGGCGTCGGCAGTGAGCAGGGCGTCGGCGTCGCGGGCAAAGACAGCGCCGGTGAGGGCGTACGGCGAGGTCGAGGCGCAGACCTCGAGCGTCTCCTCAAACTTGTCGTCGTCGTAGACGTAGGCGGTGAGAACCGGGCCGAAGATCTCCTCCTCCATGGTGAGGAAGTGCGGGTCGGTAGTGTGGATGAGGGTCGGCTCGACAAAGTAGCCCTCCGAGTCGTCGGCAGAACCACCGGCAAGGACCTCGGCATCCGGCGCGGCGGCGGCAGCAGCAAGGTAGCGCGAGATGTTGTCAAAGGAGGACTTGTCGATTACGGCGGTCATAAAGGCGTCAAACTCGTAAGGCTGACCGACCTTGATGTTGGCCATCTCGGCGACCAGCGAGTCGCGGACCTCGTCCCAGAGTGAGGCCGGAACGTACAGCCGCGACGTCGCGGAGCACTTTTGGCCCTGGTACTCAAAGGCACCGCGGAGAGTGTTGTTGACGGCGGAGCGAACGTCGGCCGAGGCGTGGAGGAAGTGGAAGTTCT
The DNA here is from genome assembly GCF_000142905.1 of Thecamonas trahens ATCC 50062. Lineage (NCBI taxonomy): Eukaryota > Apusomonadida > Apusomonadidae > Thecamonas > Thecamonas trahens. The sequence continues at coordinate 179,998 of NW_013657633.1, forward strand.
TGCCGCCGGTCTCGCCGACCACGCGTGGGTAGCCCACGTACTTGCCGTAGTTCGAGGTGATGGCGTGCGAGAGCGAGTTGAAGGTCTCGGTCGAGCCGGTAAAGTGCAGGCCCCCAAGGTGTGGCGAGTTGAGGCAGGTGTCACCGATGACCGGGCCCGAGCCCGGAACAAAGTTGATGACGCCGTCGGGGAGGCCAGCCTCGCGGAGGATGTTGTACACGTAGTAGTTGCCAAGCGCCGCCGTCGAGGCCGGCTTCCACACCACCGTGTTGCCCATCATGGCCGGAGCGGTGCAGAGGTTGGCGCCGATGGCACAAAAGTTGAACGGCGAGACGGCGAGGACAAAGCCCTCGAGCGGGCGGTACTCGGACCGGTTCCAGTTGCCCGGTGCGTTCTGCGGTGGCTGCATGGCGTAGATGTCCTCGGCAAAGGCCGTGTTGAAGCGGAAAAAGTCAATAGTCTCCACAGCGGCGTCGATCTCGGCCTGCCACACGTTCTTGCCCGTCCCGAGCATGACCGTGGCGCACATCTTGGCCCGGTGCTTGGAGGCAACGAGGTCTGCGGCCTTGCGGAAGATGGCAAAGCGGGCCTCTGCCGGCATCGCCGCCCACTCTGCCCGGGCCTCGAGCGAGGCATCGATGGCAGCCTGGACAGTCTCCTGCGAGGCGCGATGGACGCGAGCGAGAACATGCGAGTGGCGGGTGGGCATGACCTGCTCCACCACATCGCCAGTGTACACCTCCTCGCCGTTGACCACGCAGGGGATGTCGACCACCTCGCCAGAGACCTCTGTCAGCGCCTCAGCAAGTGCCGCACGCTCCGGCGAGCCAGGCGCATAGTTGAGCATCGGCTCCGATGGCGGCTTAGGGAGCGAGAACGTGCCGAGCGAGCCGTATGCCCGGGTCCTGATTCGAAGACGGGAAGTGATGTGAGTGGAGCGAGGAGGTGGGGACGGGGAGGAGGGGGGGGGAGGGAGGGAAGGAGGAGGGGGGGGGCGGTACATAGGGGTGAGCACAGCAGAGATACGAGTGCGCAGCATAGTGTGTATGTAGTAAAGTGTGCGAGGTGGTACTGCTAGCCGCTTTCGATGGGTAACTAGCCTGGTAAGGGGGCCAAGGTGACTCTGCTGATTCGAGTCTGTTGGTCCTGTCATGCTCCGTGGGCTGGCCACACGTTGGC
>NW_013657633.1:181504-222360 GCF_000142905.1 Thecamonas trahens ATCC 50062
ATGGAGCTGCTTCGGAATGGTACGGGGGGGGGGGGGGGGGGGGGGGGGGGGGGCGGAGCGACAGGCGCGTGCGGTGCGGGGGGAGGGGGATGGTGGCAGCTAGGGAGCACATCGCACTCTAGTTTTGGCTTGGTATGGAGGTGGGCGGCTTTGTGACGGTGGCTGGACTCGTTTGGGCTGTGGTGTACCTGGCGGTTGGACTGGCTCTCGCCGTCTTGGCTCTCTACCTGTACTTGCAGTATGTGTGGAGAGTGGGCAAACGGCTGGCTGTTCCGCTGCTCCCGCCGCGGTTCCCGCTCGGATCGGCGGCGATCTTCTCGGATCTGGCAAGGGCTGGCGGAAGGCGACGTGAGTTCAACCTCTTCCGCCATCTGCATCACGTCTTTCTCAATCCGCGTGAGTGGCTCGTAGATCTGCATCTTGACGAGACTGCCGAGCGTGATGCTCGCGGCGCGCCGCGCGCCATCCAGCTGTACTTTGCCACGCGGTCCATGCTTGTGCTGCGGACGCGCGAAGATCTGCAGGTCATGCTGGGGAGCAAGGCATGCGCTGGGCGGATTGTGTCGGCCATTGGCAACGAGATCTTCCGCCAAAAGGGTATTGTCTTTATCTCGGACATGCCCAAGTGGAAGGTCCATCGGTCTGCAGCACTGCGGGGCCTCCTTCGCCCCTCATTTCTCAAGCGCCTGTTTGCGACATCGATGGTGCCGGTGGCGGATGACTTTGTGGCTCACGTTGAGGCGAGCGGCACGGTGTTTGACGTTGCAGACCTCTCGGCGCTTACTCTTGAGATCATCGGCGAGGCCGCGCTCTCGCTCTGCCTCTGCTCATTCCCGCGAGCCTCACTCAAGGGCGGCACCGGCGCAAAAAGCGACGATCTGGCGTCTCTAGCCGCGTTCCGTGACTCTGTTCACGGCATTCTCCGCGGGCTCACTCTTCTGGGCACCAAGCCGGGCCTGCTCCTTCCGTTCTATTCGGCCGAGCGGGCCAAGGTCCAGGCGGCGTCGCGAGTTATGATGGAGTTTATGGAGGCGTTCATCGCGCAGCGCAAGGCGGCACGGGCGAACGGGAGCCACGCCACGCCGTCGGGCGAACCGGACTTTCTGGATATTCTGCTCGAGTCGGCCGAGGCCGAGGAAGCCGACAGCGTCGCAGGTGAGGCGCACTTTACCCATGCCGACATTGCGTACACGCTGCAGGACATGATGATTGCTGGGCATGAGACGACATCGCACACGCTCGCATGGGCCCTCTTCTTCCTTGCGCAGGATCGTGAGCTCCAGGAGCGGGTGGCGAACGAGGTGGTGGGGGCGTGGGGCCCGGACGGCGAGCCCGAGTACGCCTCGCTTGCCTCGCTCGACCTCGTCCAGGCCGTGATCAAGGAGACGCTGCGGCTGCGGCCGACGGTGCCGTCGCTGATGCGGCGGACGCTCGAGGATACCGAGATCAACGGGCTGGCGGTACCCGCCGACACCGTCATTATGGGTGCACCGTACACGCTCGGCCTGGATCCGGACGAGTACCCGTCGCCCGAGACCTTTGACGCCGACCGCTGGCTGGCAAATCCGGGTCTCAAGCTCCCGTTTGTCTTTGGCGCCGGTCCACGCTCATGCATCGGTGAGCGGATGGCAATGATTGAGGCCAAGCTCGCGCTCAGTGTCTTTGTCCGCGCTTTTGCCTTTACCCTCATCACTCCGCCGGACGACGTCGACATGTTCCAATCGATCACCATGTGCCCGCATCCCAAGCTCGAGCTCTCAGTCTCTCGGCGTGTGGTGTGATGAGCAACATAAAGCCATTGTCTGATGTCTGAGTGATCCTCTTCAAAGTCAGGTCGCCCGATCTGGGAGTTGGGGACGGGCGGGGGCGAAGGGGGGGGGGGGGGGGGGGCTTGTTCGGCGGGTGTTGGTGGCGGGCGAACAGGGCCTGCTCTCGATGCTGCGGAAGCTGAAGAAGACCGATAAGGAGGTGCGTATTCTGCTGCTGGGGCTGGACAATGCAGGGAAGACGTCCATTCTCAAGAAGCTGGCCAAGGAGGACATCTCGCACACGATGCCGACGCAGGGCTTCCATGTCAAGTCGATCCAGCAGGAGAGCTTCAAGCTCAACGTGTGGGACATTGGCGGGCAGCGGACCATCCGGCCGTACTGGCGCAACTACTTTGACAACTGTGACGCACTGGTCTACGTCATCGACTCGGCGGACGAGCGGCGGCTGGAGGAGACCGGTTTTGAGCTCAACGAGCTGCTGGAGGAGGACACGCTGTCAGGCATCCCGCTCCTGCTCTTTGCGAACAAGCAGGATCTCATTTCTGCCCTCGACCCGGCAGACATTGCTGACGGCCTCAACCTCTACGCCATCCGCGATCGCCAATGGCAGATCCAGGCGTGCTCGGCCAAGACCGGAGACGGTCTGGAGGAGGGCATGAAGTGGGTTGTCGACTCTATTAGCTCGGGCTCGGGTGCGGGGCCGTCGTCTTAAGCTGGACCAGCAACCGTGTACCGTGTACCATGTACCATGTAGAGGAGCAAGCTAAAGTCAAGCCAAGTCGGCGCGGCAAGCCGCCAACCAAGCGAGCCGCCAAACCTAAGCGAGCCGCCAAACCCAGGCGAGCCATCAGCCCAATCGCCGCCGAAGGCCACTCACCCGCACAATGATGGGCCCACGCACCCTACCCACACAGCCACAGGCCACACGGCCACGCACCCCTCTCTTCCGACTCATCCCTCAGTTATGGCATCCCCGTCGTCTGTTCGGGAGGAAGAGTCACCGCTCATGCGCAAGACTGTCCGTGTCCCCTTCTACTTTCCCGCCGACGCCAAAGTAGGCACCGGGACTGGAGAAGGAGCTGGGGAGGGAGCTGGGGCGGGAGAGAGCAACGTGGCTGACGTCGTCCTTGCTGGCTCGTTTGATGGATGGAGTGGCCGGATTCCGCTGACCCTGGAAGGGAGACACTATGAGACATCGCTGACGCTCCGGCCGGGCATCTACTCGTACAAGTTTGTGGTCAATGGCAAGTGGACGCTCGCGCCGCATCAGGCGACGGTGGTGGACGAGAACGGGCACGTGAACCACTGCATCAGCGTGACACTGCCGAGCAGCTCGTCGACGTCGTTGGAGAGCATGGTGCCGGCGCATTTGCAGGTGGCAACGGCGCCGGCAGGGTCGGCGACAACGTCGACGTACAACACGCCCGCGGCGTCCCCGAACCCCTCGGCGTACGACATGAGCGAAGAAAACGATGAGGAGCTGTCGGACTTTGGCTCGGACGTGGACGAGCTGGCCACCAGCCTGGCGTCGGTCACCCACCCACTGGTCATCCACGGTGGGCCGGCGTATGGGTCGGCGATTCTGCAGAACCAGTTGCTGCTCGATGGGGTCTTCCGCGTCGACAACTCGAACGAGGCCAAGGCCGGCGAGCGCAAGCTGGTCTTGGCCATGGTCGGCCTGCCGGCGCGTGGCAAGTCATTTATTGCGCAAAAGCTGCAAAGGTACCTAAAGTGGATCGGGTTTGAGACCAAGATCTTCAACAACGGCATGTATCGCCGCGACAACATCGGCTCGTACCTCTCGCACGACTTTTTCCGGGCCGACAACCGCGACGGCGTCGAAGCGCGGTCGCGAATGGCGCGGATGGCGCTGGCGGACATGTGCGCGTGGTTTGCCGAGGACCCCAAGCACCACATTGGCATTCTCGACGCCACCAACTCGACCCGAGCGCGGCGCAAGTTTGTGGTCAACTACCTCAAGACGCCGTCAACGTTCTCGGTCAAGGTTGTGTTTATCGAAGTCATCTGCAACCGGCCTGAGGTCATCAAGCGCAACGTGCTGCACAAGCACAAGTTCTCGCCCGACTACGCCGGGATGACCGAGGACGAGGCCGTGTCAGACTTTACCGAGCGCATTGCCCACTACGAGGCGGCGTACGAGCCAGTTCAGGAGCGGTCCGTCTCGTTCATTCGGCTCTTTGACGTCGGACGCGAGACGCAGACCAACCGGATCAAGGGCTACCTCCCGACCAAGATCGTGTTCTTCCTCATGAACATGCACATTGTCCAGCGGCCGATCTACCTCTCGCGCCACGGCGAGTCCGAGTTTAACCGGCAAGACCGGATCGGCGGCGACTCGCCGCTCACTCTTTCGGGCCTCAAGTATGCCGAGGCGCTCGGCGAGTGGATGGAGAAGGAGACCGACCACGACACCTCGGGCTACCTCCGCGACCTCGACTCGGACCTCATCATTTTTACCTCGACCATGGTGCGGACCATCCAGTCGGCGGAGAAGATCAAGTGCGCCCAGCTGCTGCGATGGAAGGCGCTCGAGGAGATCTCGGTCGGCATCTGCGACGGCATGACGCCTGCCGAGTTTGAGGCGACGTACCCCGACGAGTACGCCGCCCGCATCGCCGACAAGCTCCGCTACCGCTACCCGCGTGGCGAGGGCTACGAAGATCTCATTGCCCGCCTCGAGCCGGTCATCTTTGAGCTCGAGCGCCAGGTCCTTCCGGTCCTGGTCATCGGCCACCAGGCCGTCCTCCGCTGCCTTTACGGCTACCTCATGGGCTTGGACATCGAGGAGGTCCCCCACACCCCCATCCCGCTCCACACCGTCATCCGTCTTGTCCCGCGCGCCTACGGCACAGAGGAGACCCGCACGCTCCTGCACCCGCTCGACAACGCGGACGACCACGAGTCCGGCTCGCTCCGCGCCGAGCCGTCGCCGCTGGCCTCGGCAGCGTCAAGCGACACCTCGCCGCTGGGATCGTAGCTTGCGCTGCGCACATTGACTGCTATAAACTCAACGTTGCTTGGCTGGCCGAGTGAGTTCGCTTTTATCACACCGGTTTGGGCTTGTCGCAAGCCAGCCAACATGACCGGCCTGCCGGGCCAGCTTCGGATGTTGTCGATCTCGAGCACAGCGAGTGCAGGTGGAGGAGAGGGAGTGCAGATGGAGAGAGAATCGCAGGAGGCGATGTAAGCGAGAGGGCCTTACGACTCGTACTCGTACTCGTACTCGGCGCTGGCCTCCTCGTACTCGTCCGAGTCGGCATCCGAGTCGACGTACTCGTCCGAGTCGGCGTACTCGTAGCTGTAGTTGCCAACCTCGGCATCCACGGCACGCTTGTGAGCAGCAACGACCTCGTCGTCATCATCGCAGCAGCCGCGCTTGGCGAGGAAGTACGCACCGACGAAAACGAGAATGGCAACAATGACGATGCCCACGAGCAGAATGATCCCATCCTCATTGTCCAGTCCAAGCGTCTCAGCCCGGGCAGGCGCCACACAGAGTGCCGCAGCAAGAGCAAGACTCTATGTCCAAAGCCCACCGTCCAGACGATGCCAACGACCACGACCATGACCACGACCACGACCATGACCACGACCACGATTCCACGACCATGACCACGACCACGATTACGACCACGACCACGACCATGACCACGACCACGACCACGACCACGACCACGACCACAACCACGACCACATGTACCGAGAGCCCCCCGCCACCAACCAGAAAGAGCGAGCAAACAGCATGATGAGAAAAAGGGCAAGTGAGTGGGTGGTAGCAAGCAGAGTAGCTATGTCATATTCCCTTCCCCCTTCCCCTTACCCCCTTCCCCCTTCCCCCTTCCCCCTCCCCCCCCTTCCCCACCTTCCCCCTGCAAACACCCGCACCGACCACTGTTCGTTCCCTCTCGCTACCCACGCTGCCGCTCTCTCCCCCCCCCCCCTGCCACCGGCCACCAGTACCACCCTCCCCCCTCCTCCCTCCCCCTCCTCCCCTCCTCTACTACTGCCACTGTACATACCGCAGTAGTGAACATTGTAAATGTGTGGGGAGAGTGATGTGGAAGTGAGCCAGTAGGTGCGTCGGCACTGGCATGGTAGTGCATGTAACCCGGGGAGGGGAAGGGAGAGTGTCTTCCGGGGGGAGGAGGAGGCGAAAACGATACGGCTGAGGGAAGGAATGGTGGAGGGCGGGTGAAAAGCGGAGAGTCGTTGGGGGATTTTTTTGGCGGGGGGGCGGGGGAGGGGGAGGGGGAGGGAGGGGGAGCGTATCCCCTCCCCGATTCCCCTTGTTGGAGGGTGGGGAGGGGGCTAAACTGGGGATAAGGAACGGGGGGACGGGGGGGGAGGGAGGGAGGGAGGGAGGGAGGGGGGTAGCATCTTTATCGTCATCGTCACTATCGCCATTGTCATTATCATCGTCGTCGCCGTGGCTGTCCTTGTCGTCGTCACGTCAAACCGTCGGGTAGCATAGTGGTCGTCATGGTCGCTATCGCTGTCATTGCCATCAACATCGTCGTCGTCGTCGTTGTTATCATCTTCATCATCGTCTTCGCCGCCATCATCATCGTTGTCGCCAACATCAAGCTTCTCACGCCATCGCCCACGTGTAACGGCAGTCACATGGGAAGTCGGAGCGAGGCGACCGACGACCACCTTCCACACACACACACACCGCCACAACGACACACCGACACAGAGACAAAGACAGAGACAAAGACAGACACACCTCACACACACACACACACACACACCACCACCACCACCACCACCACCACCACCACCGCACCACCACCACCACCACCGCATACCTGTCATTTACGTTGGCTATGGCCGCAAGCTCGTCGTCGTCGTCGGGCGAGGCCGAGGTTGTTTGGATTCCCGACGTGGAGAAGGGGTATGTGCTTGCGAGTGCCGAGACCCATCCTGATGAAGCGGACGAGTACCTTGTGCGGAGGCTTGGGAAGCAGTACGAGCGAGAGGATCCTGTGGCGATGGCCAAGAGCAAGACGTATCCGCGGAATCCTGAGACTCAAGATGGCGTGCCGGACAACACCCAGCTGATGCACCTGCACGAGGCCTCGCTGCTGCACAATCTTGGGGCGCGGTATGCCAACGACATCATCTACACGTACACGGCGTACATTCTCATCGCCGTCAACCCGTACAAGTCGTTGCCCATCTACTCGCCCGAGACGCTCAACTCGTACCAGGGCAAGGCCATCGGCGTTCTCCCGCCGCACGCCTACGCGGTGGCCGACCGTGCGTACCGGTCGATGAAGGCATCAGGCGCATCGCAGTCGATCATCATTTCGGGCGAGTCCGGCGCCGGCAAGACCGAGACCGCAAAGATTGCCATGCGGTATCTGGCGGCGACGGGCGGGACCCACTCGGGCGTCTCGATGGGCTCGCTCGAGTCGCGGATCATTGCGGCCAACCCGATTCTGGAGGCGTTTGGTAATGCCAAGACGCTGCGGAACGACAACTCGTCGCGGTTCGGCAAGTTTACCAAGATCCTGTTTGACGCTGGGGCTCACGTGTGCGGCGCGTCGATTGTGACGTATCTGCTGGAAAAGTCGCGGATTGTGCAGCAAGCCGGGGGCGAGCGCAACTATCACGTCTTCTACCAGCTTCTCGCTGGAGCGAGCGAGGAGGAGGCGGCGCGGTGGAAGGTAGCGGGCATGGGCCCGGACGACTTTCACTACACCAACCAGTCTGGCTGCTCGACGCTCGACGACGTCGACGACGGTGCCGAGTTCCTCGCCATGCGGCAGGCGATGGTGGAGCTTGGCTTTGACAACGAGCCTGTGGAGGACATTTTCCGGATTGTGGCAGGCCTCCTCCACCTCGGCAACGTGACCTTTGCCGAGGCGCGCGGCTCGTCGGGCGGAGTGCGGATCGGCGACAGTGCGGCGCTCGCCGCCGCCGCCGAGCTCCTGGCTGTGCCGGAGGACGCGCTCGGGGCGCGGCTGTGCACGCGAACGATTGTGACGCGCGGCGAGACGTTCACCAAGCCGCTCTCGGAGCAGGAGGCTGTGTACTCGCGCGACGCTCTGGCTAAGCTCGTGTATGCGCGGGTGTTTGACTACCTGGTGGCGGTCATCAACGAGAGCCTGACCGGGAGCGAGTCACTCTCGTTCATCGGTGTCCTCGACATCTACGGCTTTGAGTACTTTGAGGACAACTCGTTTGAGCAGCTTTGCATCAATCTGGCGAACGAGAAGCTGCAGCAGCACTTTAACCACCAAGTTCTCCGGCAAGAGCAGGAGATTTACGACCGCGAGGGCATTGTGTGCAAGAAGATCGAGTTTGTGGACAACCAGGACGTGATCGACCTCATCGAGAAGGGCATTCTTCCGACGCTCGACGAGGAGGTGCGGCTGCCGCGCGGCTCGCCGCAGGGCTTTTGCTCCAAGGTCCACTCGGGCCACTCGAGCTCAAAGCGGCTGGGGCGGCCCAAGCCGTCGCGGACGTCAAAGGTCCGGCTGACGGCCGACGAGGGCTTTGTCATCAAGCACTTTGCAGGCGAGGTGACCTACAACGCGGCGTCGTTCCTGGACAAGAACAACGATGCGCTCAACCCGGATCTTGCCGCAATTGTGGGCTCGTCGGGCCTGGGGCTCATGGGCGAGCTGTTTTCGGAGGAGGCCAAGGGCGAGAGCGGAAGCGGAAGCGGGCGGCGGTCGCGGCGCAAGGCGTCTGTGGGATCCAAGTTTGTCAAGCAGCTCGGCGAGTTGATGACGGACCTCGAGGCGACAGACTCGCACTTTGTGCGGTGCCTCAAGCCCAACTCGGTCAAAAAGAGCGGGGTGTACGACGGAAAAATGGTGCTCGACCAGCTGCGGTGCTCGGGAATGCTCGAGGCGCTGCTGCTGATGCACGAGGGCTTCCCGACCCGGTGCCCGTACGAGGTTCTCTACGACCGATACAAGGACGTGGTGCCACCGGTCATTGCGGCGCTCGACTCTGCGTCGTTCTGCGAGGCGCTGTTCATGGCGCTCGAGGTGGACGCGTCCGAGTTCCAGCTCGGCATCACCAAGGTGTTCTTCCGGGCAGGCCGGCTGGCGTTTCTGGACGAGCTCCGTGGATCCGAGTACACGCAGCTGGCGGACGACATTGCGGAGAAGGTTGTCCGGTGGCTTGCGGCGAAGCGGATGAAGCGGGTGATCAACGCAATGCGGGCGTCGCTGCGAATGTCGACGCGGCTTGCCCAGCGGGCGGCGGGCGCCAAGCTTGCCGGCGCGTTTGGCGCCGTGTACCTGCTGGCCTCCTCGTTGCTGCCGGCGGCGAAGCGAACGCAGGCCGGGCTTGCGGCAGCGAAGATCCAGGCAACGTACAAGGCGTACAAGGCGCGGGCGGCGTTTGTGGCCAAGCGCAAGGCGGCGGTGGCAATCCAAGCCATTGCGCGCGGCATGCTGGTCTACCGCGAGTACGGCCCGATTCTCGCGCAGCGTGCGGCGGAGCGCGCGGCAGCGGCAGCAGCGGCGGCGGCGGAGCTCGAGGCGCTGCGGGCCGAAGAGCGGCAGCTGCGGATTGCAGCCGAGAAGCAGCGGCTGGAGGTGGAGCGCGCGGCGGCAGCCGAGCGGGCGCGCGTGGCAGAGGAGAAGCGCGCCCGGGAGGCGGCAGCGGCCGAGGCCGAGGCGTCTGCCGAGGTCCGGGCTGAGGTCGAGGCGGCGTTTGCTGAAAAGCTGGCGGCAATGGAGGCCGAGCGCGAGGCCGAGCGGGCGGCCGAGGCTGAGCGGGCGCAGGCAGAGAAGGGCGCACTGGCGGCCATGGAGGCCAAGCTTGCAGAGCTGGCATCGCAGGTGCAGGCGGCCGAGTCGACCGAGGCGAACGCAGCCGAGGCCGCGCGGTCGTCGGAGCGTGATCTGCAGATCGAGGTTCGGCTCCGCGAGCTCGAGCGCGTGGTCAAGGTCCTTGGCGAAGAGCTCGTGGAGGAGCGGCGGAAGCGTGAGGAGCTGGAGAAGACGGTGCGGAAGCTCAAGGCGTCGACGGCGGTTGCGAGCGGGAGCGGGGGCGGAGCCCGGTCCACCCGGACGACGACGTCCGGGAGCGGCAAGGCAGCCGGAAGCGGCGGATCAGGCGCTGGCGGCGCGGCCGCCGCCAGTGAGTCTGACGACTATGTTCTGGTGGAGGCCGGGGCGAGCGGCGCCAACGGAGCAGATGGTGCAGACGGCGCTGGCGGCGGAGCCGCGGTGGATCCGCTTGAGCCGCTCCGCGCGCTGAAGAAGAAGCGGCGGAAGGCCAAGGGTTCGTCGTCGCGAAAGAAGATTGTGCCGCGGGCCAAGGTCTCGACGTCGCCGGAGCCGGTGGTCCGGCTCATCAAGGCTGTGGAGGACATCCGGGCGCACTTTGGGTCGAGCGTCTCGTCGTCTGCAGCACGTGCGGCACTCGGCGACGACTGCAAGAACCCGGACATCGGGCGGCTGGTGCGCGGGCAGCTCTGCTCGGCGCTTGTGCGGATTTTCTGGCACGGGTACAAGAGTGCCAAGCTGCTGGGGCGGCACCACCTTTGGGCGTTCTTCAACGACGTGCGCAAGAAGCTCGATGAGGTGGACAAGCAGTCGCAGCTCTCGCTCTCGCGCGCGGTCGAGGTTGTCAACCACTCGCATGAGCTTGTGCGGAACAACGACATCAAGTTCCGGTCGCTTGTCTGCTACGGGCTCAACTACAAGATCCTCCACGTGTGGATTGCGCTTCTCAGCGAAGACGAGCCGGTGGTCAAAAAGTGGTTTGAGGAGTGGTCGTTCATCCGGTCGCCGTCGATCCGGGCGCAGGTCATTGCCGCGCTCAACGTCTTGGTCGAGTTCCCGTTCTGCATGTCGCTGGACATGGAGATTTCGGCGTGGGATTTGTAAAGGGATGTTTTACACATGTAGAGGGCAATACTTAACTAGCCGATGAGGCGAGAGGCGTCATCAGGGGGGAACTTGGTCTGGGCCCAGGTGATGAGGCGCTTGACCGACTGAATGTACTTGCGGGAGCGGTCGTCGTTGAGTACGTGGGCAACCTTGTGGGCCGAGATGCGCTCACGACCCGAGCGCTCGTGGATGCCAACCATGGTGACGCCGATGGGCCACGGCGCGTTGCCGATGGACATGTCGACAAAGTGGCCCATGGCATTGATGTAGTCGCGGCCGTTGAGCTCGCGAACAATGGCGTCGAGGCCGGCGAGGATCTCGGGATGAACCTGCTTCCGGACCAGCTCCTCAAACAGCGGCTGGAGATAGGAGCAGGTCTGAGCATACTTTGCGGTGGTCCGGCGGCCGTCGCGGGTGGCGCGCTCGGTGACAGACCGGGCGTCGAGCTCGGCACCCACAAATGAAGCAGACGCGAGAAACAGAACAGAACGCGCTCGTAGACATCGGCCGGGATCTTGCCGAGGTAGACCTCGCCGTACTCGGCGCCGGTCCCGCGCTCCGCAGGCCGAGCAGCCGACAGGGCCTCGATCTGCTCCTCCAGCAGGCGCTCACTCTCTGCCTTGAGCGCACGTGAGTACTCGTTGGCCTCGCCAGTTCGGAACTCGCCCTCGTGCAGCAGCAGCTTGCGCAGACGGGCGGCGCGGGCGGCGTCCGTCTCGCCAAAGTAGGTCACCACCTCGCTGCGGGCACGCAACGCAGCCTTGACCGCATCGACCTCCATGGCCTCGCCATCGTTCTCTACACCAATACTATCAGTAGCCTGGTTAGCGTCGGCAGCCGTGGTAGCCGCCGTGGTCGCGGCTGCGGGAGCTGCGGCAGCCGTGTCGGTCGGCGCGAGCGTGGTGTGCGACGCGGGAGCGGTCTGTGCCTTCACGACTTCGGCGACGGGATCAAAGCGCTTCTCTGCAGTCTGAGCAGCTCTAGCCAGTGCCTCTGCCCGACGAGCAGCAGCCTCTGCCGCAGCAGCAGACGCCTGCTGCTCATCGAGCTCCCTCCGTGTCAGATACTTGCGTCGCTTGTGTCGCCGTCCGTCGTCGCCCTCGCTGTCGCTCTGCCCCTGCCTCGCCTTGCTAGCGGGCTGGCTCTTGCCCTCGCTGCCGGCCTTGCGCTTCAGTTGGCTCCGCTTGCGCGCCAGCATGGCTTGGAGCTTGTCCATGGTGGGAGGGGGGGTGTTGGGGGGAAGGGGGGGGTGGGGGTGGGGTGGTGGCGGGGAATGACCGAGTGGAGGGATGAGCAGTGAGCAGGTGTGTGGTCGGTGGCTGCTGTTCAATGGGCTGGGCCAGGCTGAGCTGAGCTGAGCTGGGCTGAGGGGTGTCTCGGAACAGGATTGGGCTGAATCAGGCTGGAACGAGCCATGCGGTGCGTTGGGCCGAGGTGTGGGCCGAGCGTGAGTCAAGATCTGGCTCGGATCCGTCCCTCCCACACAACACAGCTCAGGCCAAAGATGAGTAGCGCGCCGGCGGGAACGAGGCCGGCGAGTGCAGCCTTGCCGCTGGAGACGCCGGCGATGACAAAGGCGGCCATGAAAGAAGCCCATACAAATACCATGCCAACAAGGGCACCAGTAGCCCAGGTGACCTGTCGCTGGACAATTCGTGCAGGATCAGCCGGACGCGGCCGAGGCTGGCCAGTCTCGGCATCGGCCAGCGGATCGGCAACAGCCAAGACTTGGACCCGCCCTTCGCCAACCTCGCTCGAGCTCTGAGACGAGGAAGACGAGGAGGAGGAAGAGGAGGAGCCGATGCTGGATGAGTTGGGATCGCGGCCACTCTTGGCTGAAGCAACGGCAGCATCAATCGAATACCGCTGGAGGGCAGGGGTGAAGCCGTCGGGCGCGCCCTCCAGGTCTGTTGGCAGTGGCCCGAGATTGTCGTAGCAGGGAGCATCAGCGGACGAAGCCGACGGTTCCGACGACGGAGCAGATGGCGGAGCAGCGTGGCGGACGACGGCTGGGCTCGCGGCCGGGCTGGCAGTAGTGCTTGCTTCGTCTGACGAGTCGGATGTAGAGATGAGCGACGAGCGCGAGCCCATGAGATTGACAGCGGCCGCGGTCGAGTCAAGTAGGGTGTACGTCGCCATGCGCTTCGAAAGGAGCGGCATGCGCGCCGGGGTGGCGACGAGGCGGAGGAAGGAGGCACGATCAAGGACAACACACTTGACAGAGAACGAGGCGATGACGTCGGCGTTGCGGGCGCACTGAGCCATGAGCGCAACCTCGCCAAAGTAGTCGCGCGAACCAAGGGTGGCCAAAATAGCTGTTTCACCGTCCGGGGAGGTCTGTTCGACTCTGACATGGCCTGTGTCGATGATGTAGAAGCGGTCGGCGGCGGAGTCGCCCTGGCGTACAATGTACTCGCCGTCGGAGAAGACAGCCTCACCGAGGACGTCGGCGATCTGACCGAGCATGGAGGCGTCTGCGCTGCGGAAGAGCGGAACGTCGCGAAGGAACTCCTGGTAGCGGTCGCGCTTGGCGAGGGTCGAGTCCATGAGAATGTAGTTAAAGGTGACGCGATCGAGGGCCCAGAGGACCGAGTCCTTGACAGCAGTGCAGGTTGCAGCACGCGGGGCGTTGTACATGAGGGCGAGCTCGCCAAAAGCGCCCCCAGCGGTGACGGTCAGGACCTTTGCGGTCGGGCCGCCGCCGGAAGGGGTGACAAAGATGTCAAACTTGCCAGAGTCAACAATGTAGAAGTAGTCGCCCGGGTCGCCCTGGCGGATGATAGAGGTGCCGGCGACGGTGGGGAGCTCAAACATGGCGTTGACGACCACTGTCAACTGGTCGGCATCGAGATGGCGGAAGAGAATGTGACCGGCAACCGCCGATCGGATGCGGGCCTTGGCCTCGGGCGTCTTGGCGTGTTGCGGCGGTTTGAAGCCGGTCTTGCGCGGACGGAGGACTTCGGCCGAGATGGAGCCCCGCCGACCACGCCCGCCAAGTGCTGCAATCGTAGGCGAGCGGAGAGAGCCTTGGCTCGCATGGCGCATCGATGCTCCCGCTTGCGCATCAACAGCTGCCGCAGGCGATGACGACGACGAGTTGGACGACGAGCTGCCGTTACCCGCCGCAGGAGCCACTGGCACCAGAGGGGACGCAGGTATGCCGGACGCCGGGAGCAGTGCGGCAGGGTCCATTGGGCAGGTAGTGGTAGGGGGTTGTAGAGGGGAGGGGGAGGGGGGGGGAGGAGGAGGGGGGCGAGTGGACTGCCAAGGGGCCGGTCAGTGTTGGTGGCTGTGGCGGGAAGGAGGTGGGGAGGGTGAGCGGTTGGCAACATGGTTGACCATGGAGAGGGAAAGTGGGGATGATTGCAGAAAAAAAATGTAGAGCATGGCTGACAATGTCTTGAACGGGTGCTCATGGGCATACTGTTGATGGTGGCAAGGACGGGGATGGAAAGGTAGTGATCGAGGTGGGGAGAGCAAAGAGGAGCAGGGGGGAGGGGGGGGAGGGGTTTAAAGGTGATGGAATAGTGGGGGGGGAGGGGATGGTTGGGATCGGAGAAGATGATGAGGTTTTTCCCGGCAGAGCACAAAGTGGTTTGGGAGGCAGTAGATGGCAAGCTACGGGTGCTCATGAGGCGAAGAGGATGTGGGAGGTTGTAGATGTGTGAGGACGTGGATGGTGGTGGCAGTGTGTGGGCCTGTGCATGTTGTCTACTACACATGATGGCTGTGTGTGCTGGAGAAGAGCACCAAAGCAAAGGATTACCGACGACGCAAGATCAGTCGATTTAGCAACCCACATCATCACGTGGGCTGTGAGAGTGCTGCGCATGCACTGTTGGTGGGGTGTGTGGCAGACGAATAGCGACAACGTCCTTACGTCAGCAGGAGTTGTTCCTGCCACAGATCGATGAGCCCTTCTTGCTCCCCCTTGACCGTCCTCGTGCCCCGCCCCGCCACCCCCGTCCCATCCGTCCGACCTCCTCTCTTGTCCTGCGGACACATCACACACAGCGCATAGGCCATGGTACCCTCCACACCCGCCAGCCCCACGCCGATCATCCAACGACATCCCTTCCATCCGATCTGTCTGTGGCATGTCCTTGCCACAGATCGATGGCGCCCAACTGGCGTCCGATCCCAGCCTCCTCCCTCCCCTCCTTTGGGTCGTCCCCACTCGACGCCACACAGAGGGGAGGGTGTTTGGGATGGAAGTTGAGGGCACAGACGTGGTCAAGCTCATACTGCAGTTCCTCAACGAGGCGTCGCTTCCTGAGACTGCAGCGGCGCTCTCGGCAGAGTCGCAGGTCACGCTTGCTGCGCCGGCGGCGCCGGCCACGGTGGCGTCGGTGACGGCGGCCACGGCTGCCGGGGCGTGGCACTCGGTCCTGCCGCATCTGACGGCGACGCCGCTGCCGGCACAGCTTGCAGCGGATCTGGGAGCGGCGGCTGCAGGCGATCTGGCGGGCTCTTTGTCGGCGACGTCGGCTGCTGATCGCTCCGCGCTCGCCTCGGCCTTGGCGGCGTCGCTGGACGATCTTCCGCCGTCGCAGCTCCTCTCGCTCCTCGCAGCCGGGCTGCGGTTTGAGGCGAAGGCTGGGCGGGTTGGGACGCTTCTTGCGTCATCGGCGAGTTTGGCGGGCTCGGCGGAGAGCGGCGGCGGGATCCCGTCGGGGAAGGCGGGCTCGCTCAAGGCGGCGTCGGGGATTGCGGCTGTGGCCTTTGCGCCGGCAACGACTGTGGCGCGGCTGGCAACGGCGTGTTGTGACGAGCCGGGCATGGTCGAGGTGTGGGATTGTTCTCGTATGGGCGAGACGTCATCGATCGAGCCGATGATGATCATTGCGGCGCCGTCGGGGTCGGCGGTAACCGCGCTCTGCTACGCGCCTGATGCCTCACTGCTTGTCTCGGCGCACGCCGACGGAGCGGTGGTTGTGGCCGATGCCGCGAGTGGCGAGGTGGTGCGAGTCTTTGAGCCGTTTCACACCGACCGCATCACGTCTGTGACGTTCTGCGGGCCGTCGCGCATTCTCACGACCTCGCTCGATGGCACTGCTAAAGTTGTCGGGCTTGTCGGCGGGCGTGTGCTCCACGATCTCCGAGCGCACTCGGCCTTTGTCTTGTTTGGCCTCGTTCTCGACGACGCGGTGGTCACCGTCGGTGCTGATGCAGAGCTCAAGGCGTGGGACCCGCGGACCGGAGTCAATCTCGGGTCGTACACCCTCGACGGGCCGGCGCGATCGGCGGTGGCGATCGGCAACACGGTGTACGCCGTCTTGTCGACATCGGCCTCCATCCGCGCCATCTCATGGTCGGCTAGCGCGGCTGCCTTTGCGGCTGCAGGCGAGCTCGCGCTCGACGGCGATCCCGTGGGTATCGCGTCGGGAGCACGTCCGTGGCTCTACGTCCTCACTGCAACCGGCGTAGTCCACTGCGTCACCATCGGATCGACAACACCGACCCTGCAGCTTGCAGCCTCTGTTGCCACCGGAAGCGCACTGTCACCCGACACGGCGTTTGCCGCAGCTGCGCCTGCCCGGCCCGCCATTCTTGCTATTGCATCTGGCCGCAAGCTCCGGCTGTGGCAGTAGCCTGTCTTTGCAACCCAATGCCGACACTGATCAACCAGCATGGTGATTACATCGTCGCTTAAAACACGGCGCGTGCAGATCGGGATGGGTGTGAGAGTTGGAAGTCTGCGCTTATGGTTTTGGTAGGAGGCAGGTGGCAACTGGCGGGGTGGGGTGGACGGCCCTCCTTCAAACTCACAAAGGCTTTAAGGCTCGTGAGTCGTGACGCCAGTTGGCACGGTCACACCGCCCGGGCCCCCCCCCCCCCCCCCCCTCACCCCCACCGCCACCACCGTCGGCACCGCACTCCACCATGGCGAGTGCCACTCCCACGAGTCCCACCAGCCGCACAAGCCCATCCTCGTCGTCGACCTCCACAGACTCTGAATACTTGCCCACGCCCTCGCGCCGCACTACTTTGCCGTCCTCGTCCACAGCCTCGGTGACCTCGTCGGCCTCTGGGCCTGGCACTGGGCCTGGCTCGGCCTCCGGCTCGGCCTCGTCTGGCGTGTCTAACCCGCCCATCCGTTCTCTCCCTCCGCTGCCGACGGGGAGCACAGGAGCGGGCAGTGGGGCAAAGGAGAGGCGCAGATCATTGTCATCATCATCATCATGTGAGTCGGTGTCGTCATCGTCGGCATCGGACTTTTCGTCGTGGTCGCTCTCGCAGGAGGAGGTTGAGCAGCACCCGCCGGCGCCACCACCGGCCGACTCGGCGCCATCGTCGCTGCTGCTGGCATACTACGAGCTCGAGCTGAGTCCGCCGCACGAGCCGGTCTTCACTTCGCTGGCGGCTGGCGCGTCGCTCCCGCCGCAGTTTCACCTCTTTGCGGTTCCCATCCCGCCGCGGATCGAGTCGGGCGAGGCGGCCTTTACCCTCAACACGCTCACCTCGGTCTCGGGCGGGAGGAGCTGGCTGGCGACGGTGTCGAGCGGAACGTGTGTGTTTGGCTTTCTTGCTTCGGCGCCTGCGGTGCGGATGCTGAGGACGATAGCGGGGCAGCTCCTGGACGCGGCGTCACCGGACGCGCGGCGGGCGGTGGCGAGCTCGCTCCTCAAGTCAATGCTTGTGGTTCCGGCACCGATGCCAGCCCACTCTGGAGCGCTGCGGCTGACTACGCTTGCGCTCTCGCCGCCAGACCTGGCAGACATTCTCCTTGCGCTGCTGCTGGAGGCCAAGCTTGTGCTTGTGTCGTCGTCGCCGGGGATGCTGTCGTCTGCGGCGCTCGCGGCGCTTGCCCTCCTCGCACCTTTCCCGTGGCCATACGTGTTTGTGCCAATTGTGCCGGCGGTGATGACACAGTACCTTGCTGCGCCGACGCCGTTCATCATGGGCGCGTCGCCGGTGACTGTGGCGGACCAGGTGGGCGACGGGGCGACGGACGTGTGTGTGGCGAGCCTCGACGGGTCTGGGCTTGCTCGGCCGCTGCCTGATGTGTATCTGGAGGCGCCACGGCCGCTGCGCGCGGCAGTGATTGCGGCAATTGTAGCGGGCTCGCGGCCCGAGCTTGAGTGTGCGGACAGGCTCCAGGCTGGTGTGCCGACGGCGCCAGTTCCCACGGTGCTGCTGTCGGCGGTCCGCGCGATCTGGGATCGGCTTCTCGCGGCGCTGCCGTATGCGGTGCGCACGGTGCAGGCCAGCACAGTGCTTGATCGCGGGGTGTTTCTTACGCTCACACTCGCAGCGGAGACGCGGGCTGACGGGAGCGGGTGGGCGTCGCCAGCACTCCTGCCGTGGCTTGCTGCTGTCTCGTCGTCGTCGCTCTTTGCGGCGCTTGTGGATGGAAGCGCGTGCCGGCTCCACGTCCGGATCTTGTCAGCTACCTCCGGACGCTGCCAGCGCTCCGCAACGACGTGGTAGTGCTCTCGCGGGTGATTCCGGAGCTTTTGGCGTCGGCCGAGGATAGCGAGTTACCGTCGGCGCCGCGGCGTGATGCGGCGCGGGCGGTCCTGGGGTCGGCGGCCGGTCGGCTCCTCTTTGCGGCGCTTCTCTCAGCCGAGGCTGGCGGTCCGCAACCGGGCAAGGTGAGTGTGAGCGCGGCCGGGTTTGCAGCACTTGCGAGCCTTGTGGGCACGGCGCTGCGCATTGACGCGGCAGCGGCGCACTATGCTGGAGCACACATGCTTATTCCGCTGCTGACCAAGATTGTCTCGCCGTCGCGGCAGTTCCTTCTTGAGGCTGTGGCCAATGATGATGAGCTAATGGGCGCGCTGAGTCCGCTGCTAGAGGCAAGTGAGCTGTGGGCAGCGGTCTTTGCACATGTGGCGGATGCCGAGGCTGCTCAACACGCATGCACCGACGGAGCGGACGCGGGAGGGCCTGCCGACGACGAGCGCATTGCTGATGTGCTGTTTGGCCACCTGGCTGCGATTGCACACGCGATGGTGACGCTTGGGTGCACCGCATCGGCGGTGCGGGCTTTCGCATCGCGGGCGGCGTATGCGGCGTGCATCGGCGAGTCACGGGCGGCGATGGCGCGGCAGCTTGTGGCCAACCTGTTTCGGGCCAAGACTGAGATGGAGGAGAACGTGGTGACGGACGTCGGTGCGTTGATATCGGCGGGCGAGGAGACGGGCAAGGGGAAGGGAAAGGGAAAGGACAAGGGCAAGAACAAGGACAAGGGCAAGGAGAAGAGCAAGCGGCGGCGGCTTCGGCGCAAGCACAAGTCAAAGAGCGTGGATGCAAGAGCGGGCGCGGACGTTGGCAAAGACGGAGGCGCGAGTGCGGGAGGCGTGGCCTGCGAACTGAGGACAAGACTTCAGCCAGTGGTGGAAGAGGTGCCGTCGGGTGCAGTGCCACTTGTGGGCCCTGTGGTGGGTGCTGTGGTGTGCGGAGAGCTGGCAGCGTGGGGCGGAGCATGCGGTGGGGTTGTCGTCTCGACGCAGCCGCGGCTTGTGCTCCGTGGACACTCTGGGCCTGTGGGCGCACTGGCGTTTGCATCGCGGGCCGGACTGGTGTCCGGCGGGAGCGATGGGCGGCTGTGCGTGTGGCGTGCGGATCCGGAACGTGCTGGCGGATGGCGGGGGTTCTCTGTCTCGCAGACGAGCCACGACAGCGGTGTCCGTGCGCTGGCCTGCGTGTCGTCGCATGCGCTGGACGAGGTTGTGGTGTCTGGCGGCGGTGACGGGGCGGTCATCAAGTGGCAGCTGAGCGGCGACGGCGGCAGCGCCGAGTGGGTGGTGACGCCGCACGGGCGGCTTGCCGGCGGCGTCCGCGATCTTGTGGTGCTGAGCGGAGCGGGGCTTGTCGTGTCTGGCGGCGGCGACGGCCAGGTGGCCGGGCTCTCAGTTGCGAATGGGAGTGAGGCGTGGCGCGTGGATGTTGCGGACGGAGCGGCTGTGACGGCTGTGGCAGGGACGGACGACGGTGGGCTTGTTGTTGCCGGCGATGTCCGCGGCGGGTTTGTGGTGCTCTCCGGAAGCGACGGAACCATTGCGGCGCGTGTGGATCTCGGGTCCGGGGCAGCGTGCGTGGACGCGGTCGGGAGCATGTGGGCGTGCGGAACGCATGGCGGGACAATCGTAGTCGGCTCTGCGTCTGGCCTCCTCGCCACAAAGCGCGTGGTGGCCGAGTCGGGCTCCGGCGCCGGGGTGACTGCGCTCAGTTGGGTGAGCGCATCGCGGCTGGTGGCGGCTGTCGACGGTAGCGTCCGGATGTGGAGCGTGGGCGGCGGTGGGGTGCTTGACGAGCTCGGGCGGCCGGCGCTGCACTCGGTCTGTCCCGGCGGCGGTGGCGTTGTCTGGGTAGGGGTCGGCAGCGGGGGCATGGCGTGGGGCGATGCTGGCGGCGGCGGCGGCCTGGCTGAGGCCGTAGAAGGAGGCCGGGTGGGAGAGGTGGTGAGGCGCCGGCGGAGGCGTAAGACCAAGTCGCGGACCCCGATCTTGGAGGGTGTTGAGTTTGGCCTGTAAAGTTAGCTTCCCTAGCTCTCTCTGGTTCGCATCAGACAGACGTCTGCACCGTGATCACCCCACACACGTGACACCACTCACACCCTGCATACCCCAACCTCACCTCTGAGGTACCGAGAGTGTGTGCGACCGCCCCACTCCGCTCCCCCCCTCCCCCATGATCATCTACGCCCTCGTTGCCCGGGGCACCAACGTGCTCTGCGAACACGCGGTCCGTTCAGGTACGCTCTCCCTTCCTCCCCTTTCGCCCTGTCCACCCCCAGCACACCCCCTTACCCCCCCCCCTTACCCCCCCCCAACACACACAGGCAACTTTACCTCTGTCACGCCGCTCATTCTCGGCAAGCTCGACGCCAGCCGTAATGAGAAGCGGACATACGTGTACTCGTCGATGCACTTTCACTACGTGACGCATAACGGGCTGGTGTTCCTCGCCATGGCGGAGGCGGACACGCCACGGCGCATTCCGTTTGCCTTTCTCGCCGACGTCATCTCCCGGTTCGAGGCGCAGTTTGACGCAGGTGTGGCACGGAGGGCGATCGCGTACTCGCTCGACTCGGCGTTCAAGCCCACGCTCTCGTCGCGGATCGACTACTACAACCATGACCCGTCTGCAGACAAGATTAGCGCAGTGCAGTCGCAGATCGACGACGTCAAGGGCGTCATGGTCGACAACATCGAAAAGGTGCTCGAGCGCGGCGAGAAGATCGAGCTCCTGGTTGACAAGACCGACAACCTGTCGGCGCAAGCGTTCCAGTTTAAGAAAAAGTCGACGTCGCTCAAGCGGGCTATGATGTGGAAGAACATCAAGATGTGGATTCTGATCGGGATGGTACTGGCCATCGTGCTTTGGCTCATCCTCTCGTTTGCCTGCGGCTTTGACTTTTCCAAGTGCAAGAAGAAGAAGAAGTGATGGGAACAGCTGTGACTAGGCTGCGTAGCAGCAGCATTGAAATCAAGGAACCAAGAAGGGCGTAGCCTCACACGTATCGCATCGCAGCTTGAGCTGAGCGCTGGCAACTGCCGAGTGTGCGAGTGCGAAGAGGGTCTGGAGATGGGCAAAAAAAGAAGTTCTTCCTCGCCGGGGATTGAACCCGGATCTTCAACGTGACAAGCTGAGATACTAGCCATTATACTACGAGGAATTGCTTGATGATCAAGCCACAGAAAAGTGAATATATAGTGTACAATCAATGCTCACCCCAACTACTGCGGCTGATCATGGCTAGATCTTGGACGCTGGACCCGCTGCTAGACACCTCCAAAGGTGCTCGAGACTAGGATTTTCAGCTTCACAGGAGGAAGATGCGGCATGGTCGCCATCAGCTTGCGCACATCACACGATGTCGAACAAGGAGTGTGTTGGCTACTCTTGGGTGGGCTACTGTAGAACTAGCGGCAGGGTCTGGAGATGGGCAAAAAAAAATGCTTCCTCGCCGGGGATTGAACCCGGATCTTCAACGTGACAAGCTGAGATACTAGCCATTATACTACGAGGAATTCGTTGAGTGACAACGGCTATCTTCACATCTTTATAGCATGCAATGGAGTCACCGCACTTGCCGCAGCATCGTAGTGTGCGCCCCCGAGTAGGATGGGCACGCCATCGCAGCCAAGGCAAGTGTCGAACGCGCTGTTGCAGACACTGCACGCATCAAAATCCTCGCCCGAGCTAGGCACACCATCGCAGGTCGTCTTGTTGCTTCAGGGCGGTGGCCCGAGTATACCGCCAGCCACAGGTGATGTCTTGGTTGGGCTCGTGGTTGGCGAGAAAGGAACAGCCTGACTGAGGGCAGTGATTGTGATTGGCAAGAACGGCTCAAGTTGGACTGGTAGTGGAGGCTCCCCTGCTCACCTGTCCACGAACCTCTGCACGCACCGACCGAACTCGCCTACTGTACCAATCCAATATACACTATATAATGCTGTCCTTCCTCGCTCTGTATCAAGCAATTCCTCGTAGTATAATGGCTAGTATCTCAGCTTGTCACGTTGAAGATCCGGGTTCAATCCCCGGCGAGGAAGGATCTTCTTTTTTGCCTCTCTCGAGACCCTCACTCTCTGCACACTCAACGGTAGCCAGCGCTCAGCTCTTCTTCAACCTAGCGTACCTCTTGACACCTCACTGTCATCACCTCGTTCACCCTTTCCAATGCTACGCGCCGCCCTCCTTGCCCGCGTCACCCGTGTCACCTCTGCTGCCATGCCGTTCTCGAACCGCTCGCTCACCCTCTCTGCGGCCCGTGCTGACGACGACGACCACGCGCCGGTCGACTCGCTCGATGACGCGTCCGCCTTCCTCGACGATGACGACGATGACGTCGAGGACTGGGCTGATGAAACCCCTCCGCCGCCGCTCTACTCCTCCTCCCATGCTGCCCCGGGCGAGTCGCGCTCCCAGGTCAATACCGAGACCGGTGAGGTTGGCGGCCCGGCGGGCCCCGAGCCCACCCGCTTCAACGACTGGTCGTTCAAGGGCCGCGTCACAGACTTCTGACTCGACGCAAGCCCCCCCCCTCCCTACCGCTTGACACCTCTCTTGCTTTGTACACAGACGATGGCCCGATCACGGGTGTCGCTGCGGAGGAGACTCTCTGGAATCTGCGATCTGTGGAGGTGTGCGCCGTTGGCGGCGCCCACCTCTCGCCGCTCCGTCGCAAGCGACGCTGTGACGAGAGGGAACCGGAAACCTCGCGTTAAACCATCCCTTTTGACGCAAGAAGACCTTCATTCGCCACCCTCCCGGCCGCACACCTGCTAGCAGATTCTCTCTCTCCGCCTCGGGGTGCTGGCCAAGCTGTGATCGCATCGGTGCCAGCTCGGTGCCGCCCTCCCGCCTCGACCTCAAGCACCTGCAGCGTGCGGGTGCGAGGGCGAGCGCGCGGAGGCGCTATCGCGAGCAGCGCCGTCTCCCTCGGGCGCTCGGTTCCGTTGTGCCATCACGGGGCAAATGCCTCGCATGCTCAGTCAAGGCGTTGCACAGGCTCAGAGCATGCGATGTGCGGTCCTGCCGCTGCATCGGCTTTTTGTTGTACTTTTCCTTGCTGTTGTCGTTGGCCACATGCGGCTTTGCCGCTGCAGCAGCTTGTGGTTGATCGTTCCTTGTTGTGTCGGCTGGCGCCTTGCGGTTCTTCCGCATCATCATCTGGTTACTTTTGTTTTTCTGCTCGGTGCTGTTGTTGCCTCCCAGCAGAGAGCATGCAGTCTGATGTCGTTGCCGTGGTCATGGTCGCTACGACTCGGTGTGGGTGCATCGCCCTTTTTCTTTCTTGTTTGTCGCGTTGGCTTTTCCTGTCGTTCAGCCGGGCGACGCAGCCTGTCGTTGTGCTGATGCGCGTGCTGATGTGCGTGCTGATGCGCATACTGTTGCGCATGCCGTTGTGCGTTCCTTGCGCGTGCTGTTGCCTATGCCTTTGCGCTTGCGCTCTTGGTGACTTTGGGCCACTTGTTTTTTTTTTTTTCGCTCAGCCGTAGAACATGTTGTGTCGTCTCCTCCAGCCCGCACAGAGGTGTAGAACCCCGACCCAAACCACACTTGCTCTTTCCTCCTACCACCACCTCCACCCCTCCCCGTCGTCACCTTCTCCCGTCCCTTTCCCTGTCGCACCCCGACTGCTTGAGTCAAGTCTTGCCGACTCTTGCTCATTCCGAACGAAAAAGCAAACGTTGCCAAAGAACGTTCCGCCACACGTGCGTGGTGCCGCCACCCTTCGCCACTCCGCCTGCCGCACCGTCTCCTGCCGTGTCCTATCCATTCACCGTGCTCGCATACGTCTGTACCACTCGTCACACTTCTCTTGTTGCAGCTATCCCTGCTTCTCGCTCTCAAAGCCCCTCATTCTTGCGCACTCTCCGTCCCGTCTTCCTCCCAGCTGAGCGTGCGGAATGCGGCGCAAGTGAAAAAAAACAACGAACAAATACAAATTGGCGCTCGTGAGCAAATCCCAGCCGGAGCCGGCAAGGGGCGACAGTGCCTGACAGCGCCAGCTGACTCGACCTCCCGCACCACCGCGGCATGGACCAAACTCTTGGTGAGGTGCGGGCCGAAAAGGCTGAGGCCAAGGCCGCCTTCCGCGAGGTTGCTGCCGAGTATGCCTCTGCCGCCGCCGACGGGGCCGACCCAGAGTCACTTGCCGAGCTCCAGACCGAGCTGGATGAGGTCTACGAGGCGTACGTCTACGCCTCGTGCGTCCTCCGCGTCGTTGAGAACCTGCTCCGCCTCACCCTCGCTGCCGCCGTCCGCGCTCGCTCGATCCCACCCGCTCGCACTTCGTCTCGCCTCGACCTCACCACTGTCGCCGATGCCGTCCTTCGCAGGCCGTCCCGCTCTGCCTCCCAATTGGACTCGCTCTCCTCGCTCCGCCTCTCCTCCACTTCATCGGTCACACTCGAGTTGTCCGGCGAGTAGCGCCCACTCCCAGCTTCACCTCACCGCTTCGTACGCGTCGAGCGCAGAGCCCTGACCAGTCTGCTGCCAATGGCCAGACACTCGCCCCCACACTCAAAACCAGAGCGCTTTCAATCAATCTCAGTCTCCAAACGCATTCAGTTCGGCTCCAGACAGGCTCTCAAACTCCTTGGCCTCGCGCGCAGCGCGCGCCTTCGCCAGCAACTTCCGCTTGATCACCATGTAGGAGCCGATGCCCACACCGAGCACAACCACGGCAGCCACAATGACTCCGATGAGCACCCCCGTCGCCCCAGACGTGTCCTTTGGCGGCGCCTGCGCCGGAAACGTTACTCCGATCCGCCCTAGCTCAGAATCGCTGCCGTCCACAGCGGGCCTCGCCGGCTTCTTCCCTGTGAGAACGTCAACAAGCTCGCGGACAAGCGAGGGTCCTGTCCGGTTGCCGCAGTCGATGATGGTAAAGGTCACCGTGTCTGGCGGGTTTTCCGGCGGCTCGGCCTTGATCACGATGCACGACTCGTCGATGTCGAGCTCGTACGCCACCGCTGCCAGAAACACGCTTCGGTTGTACGGCTTGGACAGCTCAAGGACGACCGTGAGCGACTCGGCGTCGGCATCGTTGACATTGCACAGCGGCGAAAACTGCCACCCCACGTCGCAATCGCACCGGTCGTTGAGCGAGATCGGGCACACCCCGTGGCCCGAGCAGTCCGGCGGGTTGC
Organism: Thecamonas trahens ATCC 50062; assembly: GCF_000142905.1. Lineage (NCBI taxonomy): Eukaryota > Apusomonadida > Apusomonadidae > Thecamonas > Thecamonas trahens. The sequence goes on from NW_013657633.1 coordinate 206,762, forward strand.
ACGCCACAGAAAACTGGTCACAGTTGCGTCCGTTCCACGACCCCACGTTGTCCACCACGCACTCGCACGTCCCATCGTTGCACACTCCGTGGTTCAGCTCCTCGCCGCATCCGCCCTCGCACCGCCGCTCCTCGCAGTACTGGCCTGTAAAGTTCGCCGTGCACTCGCACACGCCCTGGTTGCACACCCCGCGCTCCGGCCCATAGCAGTCAAAGGGACAGAGAATGATCGAGCAGTCAAAGCCGGCTCGGAGCGTGTTGCAGTTGCACGTCGTCCCGGTGCACACACCGCCGCTGCTCGCCGCGTTGCAGTTGTTCGGGCACGTTGCAGTCTCCACAACAATCACTTGTGCCGGGTTCGACTGCGTCCCAAAGTACACCCGCTCGTTGGCCACGTCGATCACCGCAGACTGTAGCCGCTTCTCGCCCGTGTTGAGTGTAAGCGTCTCAACAAGTTCCATGCTCGTCGCGTTCACCAGGTACACAAACCCGACAGGAATCGAGTTGGCGCCCCAGTACTGCAGCCCAGTCGTCGGATCCATCGCCGCAGACCGAATCCCAGCCGAGCCTGTAAAGAGCCGCCGGCCTGTTCGGAAAAAGGCGGCAGGATCCGTAACATCCACCTCTACAACAAAGTTGGCCGACGAATCCGTTCCAAAGTAAGCCTTGGTACGCGTCCCCTCGCCCCGCAACAGCGACGCAGACATAAAGTCCTCGCCTGACTCGAGCAACTTGGATGATATCGTTCCAGTCTTCAAGCTTGTGGCTGAGAATGGCGCCACCTTGGTGGGCTTGGTCAGCGAGGCGCCGAACATCATCTCCGTCACGGGGTCAAGAGCCATGGTGAAAAACCGATCTCCAAGATTCTCCCCAACCACTTGCACTAGTGGGCTGATCGAATACTTGTAAACCATGATCTTCATCGCTGCGTCTTGGTCACACGAGACAATCGCCGTGCTCCTTGCAGGGTCCACAACAAGTGCAAAGTACGGTGGCCGCCCGGCCGGGGCGTGCGACTCTACAACCGCGTGTGTCGTCGGCGAGACGGTAGCCACCACCCCATCAAACGTCGCGACAATGATGAGCGTGCTGTTCGCGTCAAAGCCTGCACTCTTGACCTTGTTCAGCCCCGAGACAGAGCCCTCCCACACAACAGTGTTGGCAGCCGTGTCGATCTCCACAAGATACGTCGGGCTCTCAAATGAGAAAAAGTACGCTCGCGACGTGTCTGGGTCCGACGTCGCCGCCAGAAAGTCGGCGTGGCCGGCAAAGGTAAACGCTGACGACCGCGAGAACGTGGTCGCAGCACCATGCCGTGCCATTAGAGTGACCACTAGCACCAAGAGAAGCTTCGCACACTGTCGCCGGGGAGGATCATGGAGTGAGTGAGGAGACGAAGTGCCGCCCGCCAAAGCAAAAAAGTATGCATGCCACTTCAGGCGGCCCTGTCCAGCCACCACGACGCCGGGTGGCTTTGGTGACCGGGAAGCAGCACACTCTCGCATACCTTGTGCACTCCACAGACCGTCATGTGGATGTCCAAGTCTTAGGGGGTAGCCAAAAAATGGCGTCGAATACAAGCGCACAGGCTGAAGTCGTGGCTGTGAGCGTTGCTGGGGTGTGGGATCGCCATTTTGACAGACATTCGTCAGCCCCCACGCCATGCATCACCCTCCTCCACAGCGCTTGCGTCGGGACACGTTCGCGAAGTCATTCGACTCGCCCTTTGGCAGACAAAGGACGAAGAGCATGCAACCTGTTGTTGTTGCTGTGCTGGCTTTGGTTGCTGTTGTGTGCGGGTGCATGTGTGTGGGTACGCAGCAGGTACCTCTTTGAACACAAGTATTTTTGTGGCACGACAAAAGCGTTGTCGAGGGTGGTGCACGCGAAAGGGCAAGGGGGATGGGGAGGGGGGAAGGGGGGGGGGGAACGAGGGGGGAGAGGAGGTGGGAACAGGGGCTGTGGAAGCAGTAGCAGAGTGGCTTGCCTGTTCATCCAGCTGGCGACCACATGGGCGACCGGCCTGCTCACCTCGCGCCATCAACACTCACCACCGTGTGGCAACTCCTGCCGTGTACACACCTTCTGCTCGCAGACGCCGCCACGCCTGAAGAGCCGTTTTGCCTCTCATGGAACATGCCGAGTGTGTGCTTCTTCGAGACGGTCTATCCGTTACTGACTGATGAGACGTTCCAGGACTTTTACCAGTACAACATCCCGTTCGGTACGTGATCGTCCACCAAAGGGAGGGTGTGTGTGTGTGGGGTGTGTGGTGGAGAAGAGGTATGGCGCTCAAACTCACGATCATGCTTGTGGTCTGTCCCGCCCGCGCTGCTGGCGGCTGGCGGCTGGCTGCAGGCTCGAGCGCCAACTCGGGCATCGAGCTCTCGGGAGTCACCCAGTTCCTCATCGTCAAGGAGCAGGTCGGCAAGGCTGCGCCTGAAGACCAGCGCCTGGCACTCTCCGTCATCCACGACAAGCCACAAGACGGCGATGGCGGCGCCATCGCCTTTAACTTTTCCGCTCCCGGCGCCGGCTTTCCATACTTTTTCGAGGCCAATACCGGCGACAACACGAATTCCAACGTGCCGCCCTTTCTTGTGCGCGACGATGTCACCCATCGCCTCGACGGCTACTTTTTCGACAACGAGACCGAGTCTGGCGAGTGCCACTGGGCCTACGCCGCGTGTTGCACCGATGGAGCCTCGATCGGTCCGCTCATCTCGCCGCTCGAGTCGGTTCCGTACGAGATTACTATCAAGTTCACGGAGCTGATTGATGCCGTCAACGTCACTGGTGCGAACGATGCCGCCAGTAGGGGTGATCCTTGGTCCCAGGAAGTCTACTTTCGCAACGCTCCACCGCTGCAGCCCACCCATCTCATTCGCCTTCCCACCAGGAACGGGACCATCTACCCTGAGCTCCGGCTCCGCCCCGGCGCGTGCGCCCCGCGGCCGCCGTGCGACTACGGCTGCTTCGAGTGCCAGGCCCACCCCGAGTGTGGATGGTGTGGCGCGACCCAGACGTGCCACGACCGGACGTGCGACGACGCATTTGCCGCCTGCCCTACCGCCGAAGTCGACGCAACGTGCCCGACCGCCACCTACTGTGCCGCCCGGGACACTTGCGAGGCGTGCGCTGTTGAGACTGTCTGCACCTCTTGCTCGATCTTTGACAACTCGACGTTGAGTGTCAACACCACGTGCATCGCCAAGGACCTCCTCAACTATAACTTTACCACCTGCGAGTCGGTTAACGACACGCTCGCCTTCTGCCCGCAGGACCCGAGCGTGACCAACTCGACCCGCGGGCCGACAAACGTGACCCAGCCGGACACCATCGACATCAGCGACCTCATTCCGGCTTCAGCACCTGGCGAGTCTATCCCGGTCTGGATCTTCATTGCCATCGGCGTCGCCGTCTTTGTTCTCTTTGCCGTCCTCGTCCTCGTCATCTGGAAGCTGTTGCGAGTCCAGCAGGAGGTCGCCTCTATCGTCGCCTTTGAGGACACAGACGACATCAAGAGCAACCCGCTGTTCGAGGACAACACCAAGGACAAGCTCAACCCGCTCTACGCCGACTGAAGTGCGGCAATTAAAGTTTCTGTTTGCTTCGCTACGGCCCAACCCGCCGCCGCACCCGTGCGCCGGTGATCCGCAGGCCGTCGATCCCATTGTCGTCACCACCGTCGCCGCCGTCGCCGCCCGCGACTTTGTACCGCGGCAGCGACGACGTCGATCGCGCGCTCACCAGCCCGCGCCGCCGATCCGCCCGCCCTGCGCTCTGCGGCATCCGCATCACCAGTCCCGCTCGGCGCGGGCCAGCGCTTGCACTACGCCCGCTTGAGCCGCCCAGCGGCCCGTACCTGACCTCGCGCTTCGGCGCGTGCCCGAGTTTGGACGCCACCGCGCCCCATGTCAGTGGCACGCTTGCCATCCGCTCCAACTCCTCCGGCTCGACCACGATTACGTTGTGCACTTTGCGCCCGTCTGCAGCCACGGGCTCGGGTTGCGGTTGCGGTTGTGGTTGTGGTTGGGCTTCAGGCTCGGCTTCGGGCTCGGCTTTGGGCTCGATTTCGGCCTCGCCATCGGCCTCGACCTCAACACCATCGACCTCGACCTCAACCCCATCGGCCTCGACCTCAACCCCATCGACCTCGACCTCAACCCCATCGGCCTCGACCTCAACCCCATCGGCCTCGACCTCAACACCATCGACCTCGACCTCAACACCATCGGCCTCGACCTCAATCCCATCGGCCTCGACCTCAACCCCATCGACCTCGACCTCAACACCATCGACCTCATCAGCTTCAACCACTTCCACTGCTGCTCCAGCGGCCCCAGCAGCCCCAGTCCCAGATCCAGCTCCAGGCTTGGCCCCAATCCCAATAAATTCATCCACGCTACCCGCCCCAGACTTGATCAGCGCCCACACGAGATGGTTCGTCCGGAACGACGATAGAAAGTAACCGACATACCGCTCAAAGGTCGACGGCCGCGGAAAAAGAAGCCGAAACCGCCCGCGCCGTGAGATCTGGAGCTCAAACTCGCGGAGGACCCGAACGTCGGCGGCGCTCAGCGCGCCAAGCCCCCACTCGTCCCGCTCCGCACTCCGCCGCTCCCGCCGGCGCCCCTTGCCCCGCGCCGCCTTGCCTCGCCCCACCGCCATGCCTGCAGACGTCGGCCGCACAAGCCGCGAGGCCACGCTCCGCCGCTCCGCACGCCCGTGCTGACCGACGTCGTACGCCGTAAAGCCCGCAAGATTGAACAAATCGCACACCATCGCGTCCTTGATCCGCCGGTCCAGCGCCGTTGACGTGTGGAGTGACGGCGAGATGTTGACTTCGATGAGCCACGGCTTGAGCTTGGAGTCCAGAAAGACGTCAAAACCAAAGAGTTCGTAGCATGTCGACCGATGCCGCGTCTCGGCCCGTACCACTCCTGCGACCTCGGACTCCATCGCAATGATGGTCTTGACTACAAGATCGTCCACACGCTCCCACACCTCATCCCCGCCGATCCCGTGCTCCGCAAAGTACTGCTTGAGCGCGGCCAGCGACCATTTGTGGGCCTGGCTCTCGTCGCTCCCGCCGTCCGACTCGCTGCCAGACTCGCTTCCGGCCTCCGCGCCCGCTGCCTTGTACTCGGTGTTGTGCTTGTTGACAGAGTAGTTGGTTAGGTGCATGAACCGGTTCGACCACGAGTCCGCCCCTGGCGCGTACTTGACCGTCGCAAACCGCACAAGCCCGTCGTCAAAGAGGTACACAGTCAGCGGATTGACAGACATGACCGCCACATACAGCCGGATGTCAAACTTGGTCCCGTTGATCAGCAGCGGGCTCTTGATGTACCGCTGCACAATGCAAGACTTGCCGGACGGCACCTCGGACGCCCGCGAAATAACCTGGATCCCATTTCCACGCGCCGATGCTCGCGGCTTGACAATCCACGGCGTCCCACCCTTGAGCGTCCGCATCTTGCGCCGCAGGGACGCCTCGCCCTGCGGCAACAGGTAGGTCAGCGGAAAGAACGCATAATCGCCGCCAGGATGCGCAGACGCCATCCGCCGCAGCGTGAGGTACAGGCGGTCCTTCCGTCCGATCGCAGACGAGCCCGGCAAGTGGTTGATCCGCGTAAACTGCGAGACTTTGCGGTGGATGCCGTCCTTCCGCCGTGGGCCCCACGTTCCCAGCCACGCCCGCGACGTCCGCTTCACAACCTGCACCCCTGCCCTCATCATTGCACGCTTCACCACGTGTGGCGTTTTGCGCGTCGCCAGAAAAACCATCGACCGCCGCAGCCGCTTCGGCATCCCGGCACGCTCCGCTGCACCCACCGCCGCCGCGTCGTCCTCGCCGCCGCTCGCGCCCTCGCCCTCATGCTCAAACGTGAGCAGCGCCACAGGCAGGCCGGGCATGTTCACTGCAGGTAGCGCCGTCGTCAGCATCGCCTCCCTGGGCGCAGGCGTCTCCTCCAACGAGTGCAGCACCCGGCGGCCGCCCTGTTGGCCCACAGTGCCCGTCGCCGCATGCTTGGCCTGCGCCTCCTCTGACTCGCCGCAACTCCTCCGCCCACTCCCTGTTCCGGCACCACCGTCGCACCCCGAGTGCGAGGACTCTGTGCCCGACTCGCTCTCCGAGCCCAGGCCCCACCTCGGTTCCGTGTCGTCCACCTCTGACTGCGCTGCCATCCCCAGCCTCACCGAGTGATGTGTCTTCAACTCCGCGCCCGGCTGCCACCCGACGCCCGACTCTGCGACCGGTCTGAGACCCTTCCAGACGTACCAGGCCAATCAATGCAACGATGCGTACCCACACACTCTGTCCAGGCTACGATGGCTTGCCATGCGCCATTCCTGGCCACGCGGCGCCAAGAGCGTCCCATTTGCCAGTGCCCGATGGCATGGATCCGGTCATGGACGACGGTTTTCCCTCTCGCCTCCTTTCCTCTCGCCACGATCAATACACGACAATGCAGTTACAGATAGTCCATGTTGTTACTTTGAGATCACGCATCTTTGTGTATCCACAGCATCCGCAACGCGTGCGCCAGAGGCAGAGTTGTGCGCCTGAGAGTTGTTTCGAAATCTGGGCTATATAGAACACCTGTAGTCTGAACTATATAATTATATAAACATAACTATATAAACATATGATTATTTATTCAACACGCGAATATCCTAAAATGTCATTTTAATCACAAAGTAAAATATATAAAATGAATATATACGCGCGTTTGGGGCCCATGTTCAACGTTTTTTTGCTCTTTGAAGCAGGCCCTTTCCTCCATTCCTTCTTTCCTTCCGACACCCCGCACCTGCTTGAGTCCTCCCCACCCTTTCTTCCTTCCTTCTTCACCCTGCACCCCTTCCTTCCACACCGCTCGCCACACCCTCGCCCATGCCCGCCCTCCTCTCCTCTCCCCCTCCTTCCCCCGCTCCACCGCCCTACTCCCTCGACACAGCCTCCCTCCACCTCCCGCACCCTCCTCCACACACCCCGCTCACGCTCTCGCTCACCACCCCCGACTCATCGCCGGCTTCCCTCCCTCTCTATGTTTGGATCGATTCAGCCGACTCCTCGACTCCGCTGCCGGCGCCGTCGCCTGTTCCAGCGCCAGCACCCGACGGCGTCATCCGTCTCGCCCTTCCGCCCCTCCCGCCGCGGGCCGCATGTACTCTCCATGCACGCCTTGGCTCGGTCTTTGGCCCGCGGCTGCCGGGCACTCCGCTCGCCTTTACCGTCGCCGCCGAGCCCAATGCCAGCTCGTCTCCGCCATCGTCGCCGTTGCCGTCGTCGCCGCCCGCGATCCCGGCCTGGGATGCATCCCCGGACACTCTGCACGCCCGTCACAAGGCCCGTCGCGCCCGCATGCGCGCCGCCGTCGCCGCGGATGCCTCCGTATCCGCGCGCGCCGCCCGCCTCGCCTGCTCCCGCACAAACTACGACAGCAAGGCTGCAGCGCTTGAGTGGCTTGCCGCCCGTGCCGCAGCCCCGCCCTCGCTTCCACCGCTCCCAGCTGCCGTCTCGGTCACCATCGTCGCCGACGGCCACTCGGCCGCCCTCCCGCTCGCCGTCATCCACGACATCGACCCGGCAGCGTCTCTTGCAGACATCCGCGCCGCCGCCCTCACCGCAAACCCGCTTCTTGCCTCGGCGGTCTTTGTCAACCGCTCCGTCGCCCGCTCTGCTGCTATTGTTCCGCTCGCCTCCGAGCCTGGAACCCCCGCCGCCTCGCTCTTCCCGGTCTGGCGCTGCTACCGCTACCATGCCGCAGCCGCGACTGCTTCGCCATCGCGCCGCTCACCAGCTGAGCGCTGTTGGGGTCCTGCACATCTACTGCATCACTCAACTTGCCCGCGCGCAGCCCCGCTTCCACCTTCCGACGACATGGTCTGGGATCCGGACGCCTCGCCCTGTCGCGTTGCTGCCGTGGTTGTCACCTTTCCTCAAGACACCCCGCCTCATGCCGGCCACCTCCTTGCTGATGCCGTCCGCCTCGTTGACGTCGACGCTGCCGCCGCGCTCATCGCTCGGCTCTCGCCCGCTGAGCTTGCTGCCGCTCTCTCCTGGCGCGACATTGCCGGCCTCACCCCGCTCCACGTCGCCCTCACCCCACGTTCTATGACCGAGGCCGCCCGCGCAATGGCCCACGCGTCACCGGCCCGTCCCGCGCCTCGCGCACACCTCTCGTTTTCGTCGTCATCGTCGTCCGGTGATGACGAGCTCCTCGAGCTCCTCGACGCCGACAGCCCGTCGCCAAGCGACACAGCATCACTGCCCGGCGCCTCGGCCTCGGGTCCGAGCCCCCTCGTCGACGTCGTCGCCCTCGTCGAGCGCATGGCCGCCCTCGTCACGGTCCTTCTCGATGCCCTCGCATCGCTCCCGCCCCTCCTCGCTACTGCCGTTCTCGCCACCAAGGATGCATCGGGCCGGACTCCGCTGCACATGGCTGCCGTCGCAGGCCATCCTGCTGTTCTTGCTGCCTTTGGCATTGCTGTGAACTCGCCCTCGCCACTCGCACCTCTCCTACCCGTCGCGCTTGCCGCCACAGATGCTACCGGAGCCAACCCACTCCATGCCGCCCTCTACGCCGGTTACTCTGACCTCTATCCGAGCCTCCTCGCTGCAGCCGGACCTCAAACAGCCAGATCGATTGCTCTTGCCGAAGACATCCACGGCCACTCTCCACGCTCGCTCTTTGCAGCTGCCGTTGGCGACCTGGTCGCCGCCGCAGGCACCGGCGACGACGCCCTCCTCGCCCAGCTCCTTGCCACAGAACAGCTGGTCGGCGAAGTTGACACCTCCATCGCAGCCCGCGACGCGCTCGAGCGCACTGCCCTTCACGCTGCTGCTCTCTCCGGCTCTACTGCCTGTGTCAAGGCTCTCCTAGCAGCTGGCGCAGCACCAGACACCTGCGACTGGCGCCACGACACCCCGCTTCATCTTGCCGCAGGCCAAGGCCACGAAGACGTCATCGCTCTCCTCCTGAATGCCCCAGCCGGAGCAGACATCGCTTCTCTGCCCAACGCCGCCGGCCGCACCCCGCTCCACGAGGCCGTCTATGCGAATCACGTTCACGTCATTGACCTTCTTGCCTCTGCCTCTCCCGCGGCTCTCGCCGTCTTCGACAACATCGAGCACGCTCCGCTCCACGCCGCCTGTGCCGCCGGCTCCCTCGACCTTGTCTCTGCACTCGTCGAGTCTGGCCATGCAGACATCAACGCCCGCGCGCCGCTGTCCTCATCACCGCCCTTGTCACCGCACCGCCCAAAGATGCCTGCCCGCCTCCGCAAGCACCTCGCGAGCTATGCACCACCGTTGCCGTCACGCTGCCCGGCTCCGTCTTCTGGCCCATCGCCGCTTGCTGTCGCTGTCGCCGCGGGCCACGGCGTCGTTGTCAAATACCTCCTCGAGCACCGCGCTCACATCCGTGTCCGCGACGCCCACGGCTGCTCGCTCTTTCAGCTCGCCTGCCGCAGAGGCCACCTCCGCATTGCTTCGCTTCTTGCCTTCCACACTGCAGACCCTCACGTTTTGGTGGCCACCTCGACCTCCTCGGCCCGCCTTTCGGCCTCGTCGCGGTCCCTTGGCCTTCACTCGGCCTCTCCGTTCCGCTCCGACTCGCTCCATGCCTCTTGGTCGCCCGGCTCTGACCAGTCCTCGCTCCGCGCTCAGCTCCGCGACGTCAACGCCGCGCGCGCCGCAAACTCCGCAAACTCGGCTACCCCGCTGCAAGTCTCTGCACAGGTCCACGCCCTCGATCGTTCCACCCCAAGCAAGGTCTGTCCCACCTCGCGTGCCGCCCTCGCCATCCTTCTTCCCGCGCGCGACATCCCCATTTGGGCTAGCTTTCTTCACGCCGAGCTCGCTGCTGGCAACCTCCCACTCTTTTCGCTTCTCTTCTCTGTCGGCTACACCCTTGCCCAATCCGATCTTGCTGTTGCCGCCGCAGCCGGTCACCGCTCACTCGTTGCCCTCTGCATTCGTGCTGCGCACAACTCGCTCACCCCCGCCGCACTCGATGACGCCCTCATCGCAGCCGCAGCTGCCGGACATGTTGACGTCCTCGACGAGCTCATTGACGCCCCGCTCTTTGCTGCCGTCGCCGACTCGACGCCGGCCCTCCGCGCAGCGCTACGCGCATCCCGTCCTGACGCCGCTTCCCGCCTCTTGACTGCAGGCGTCCCCGCTGTCTACGACAAAGACGTTGCTGACCATCCGCTTGTCCTTGCTATCACACATGGCGAACTCGCGCTCGCCAGCCTCGTTCTCAACCATCCCAGCCTCGTTCTTGACGCGCCCGCTGCGGCAACCGCAATCGTCTATGCCTGCGCCCGGGCCATGGACGATCTCGTTGTCGCCCTCGCCAACGGTGGCGTCTCGCTTCAGGCCCGCCTCCCTCTCCCGACATCCGTCTCTCTCCTTGCCTCGGCCTCTCAGTTTGTTGGCGATGAGGCTCCCGTCGGTATTGTTCCCATCCTCGTCGCCCGCAGACGGTATGATGTCTTTACCGCCCTCGCCTCGGCCTTTCCGTCCCAGCTCACTCCAGACTTTGTTGTCTCCAGCCTCGATATCTCCGCTCTTATCCACCACGAGGCACTTCCGTTTCTCGCATGGCTCCTTGCTCGCTCCAACCCCAGCACGCTTGCCCTCCCCAACGATCCGTCGTTTGCCGTCTACGCCACTCCCAACGCCACTCTTCCTGCCGAGCCCCATGTTGATCGCCATTCGGCTGAGTCGCTCGTTGCTCCCGTCGCCGCAGCTTGCATCGCTCCTGGCACCATCACTCCTGTTGTGCCCGTCGCCCTTGCAGTTCTCGACCTCGGCTCCACCCCCTGTCTCGGCTACACCGCCTCCCGCAAGGAAGCACGCAACGCCATCCGTGCTCTTCTCCGCCTATCCACCGACATCGCTCTCGCCGTCCTCGGCACTGCCACTTGGCTCCACGCCGCGCTCCTCGTCGGCGACGTCGACTCGGCAAGCCTCCTCATCGACCTCGGCCTCGCACCCTTGGACTCGAGCGTCTTGCTCATCATCGCTGCAACAGCCGCTCCAGACCGAGCCTGCCTTGACCTGCTCGACCGCCGCGGCCTCCATCGACTCGAGCTCTCACCCGACCCGGACGAGCTCAATACCTTTGTCCATGCCACCGAACACGCTATTGTTCTCGCTGCTCATCACGGCAACACTGACGGCCTCCGTCGCGCCCTCGATATCTACTCGAGCCTCTGGTCCTTTGAGCACATTGGCGCCACCAGGTTCTCCGCCGGCGCCCTCCGAGCTGCCTTTTCCTCCGTCTTTGCTGCCGCGCCATCACTCAGCAGCGACCGCCAGCGCCGGGCTGGCGACGACGACGCCGTCCTTGCCTGCTGCGACATCATCATCTCCTATGCTGTGCAGGAGCTCCACGCCGACTTTGCGCCCGCAGCCTCAGTCACTGCCTTTTCTTTGCCGCACCTGTGGTCCTTCTCTCCACTCGCCGTCCTCCTCTGCTCCGCCCAGCCGCAGCCGCTCGCCTTTGCCCGCATTCGGTCGCCGCGGGCCGAAGACCTGGCCTGCCGCCTCTGGGCTCACACTCAGCCGCAGGACTTCTCGCAGGCTGCCTATCTTGCGCTGAGCGACGTCATCGCCCTTGCCGCCAGCGCAGGCTGGCACGTTCTCCTCAAGCTCGTCATTGTCGACACCCAGTGGTCGTCGCAAATCCTCACCCTCGGCGCGAGCAGCCCGATCCTGCCGCGCCCTCAGCGCCGAGCCTTGGACCTCGCACTCGGCCGCGAAGCCCTGGCTGTTGTCGCGGACTTGGCACCGTGGATAGAAGTCAACTTCGTGGACAACGTCGAGACACTCACCGAGGCCGCCATCGTCATCCGCCCCGTTCCTGGCTTTAAGCCGCCCATGATCCACGACCGTATCTATGTCGTCGAGCAGCTTTCAAGAGTTTTGCCGGCCTCTATCGTTCTTGACGACGACGACGACGACGACGACGACGATGATGACAACGAAGAAATTGAGGTCGCCAGGCTTGCCCTTGGAAATACCATGCACACACTCGGCGTTTGGGGTCTCGCAAAGGCTCATCGCAAGTGCTCGGCCCTTCTTGAGCACATGCTCGCCAACGGCCAAGTCCGCGGTTCGGCGTGCTCGATTGCGCTGCATCCGCTTGTTGTTGGCGGCCGCCTCCCGCTCGTTGTCCAGATGCTCGCCGCCGGCGTTCCGGGCGGGCCCAATCTTCGCGACGCTCTCAACTCGTTTACTCGTGACGAACCCGGCATGGTGGGCATGCGCCAAAAGCTGGTCCGGCTGCTCTCGCTCATCGGCGGCTGGTCGGGCACTGTCTCGCAAGCCGCACTTCCGCTCATTGCTCGTCGAGCGCCCCTTGCCCCCATCGCCGCCCTCGGCATTGCCACCCTCGCTGACCTCGAGCCTGCTGCAGGATCGCAAGTCGTTGCTGGCTGGTCCATGCTCCACCAACTCGCAATCGAAGGCAACGACCGCATGCTACAGATGGTTGTTGACGCTCTTGGCCGCGAGCGCGCCCAAACCGAGGCCTGTGCCACTGCCTCCAACGGGCTAACCCCGCTTGCCGCCGCCATGCTTGGCGGTCATCCGGCCTCTGCCCTTGTCCTGGAGCCGCACTGCTCTGACCTGCATCTCCTGGGCGAGGCGGCCGCCACTGGCCTTGCGACCTCCATCGCGCCTGACATGATCGCCGTTGTTTCCCGGATGCTTGCCCGCACTGGACCAGCCGGCCTCGCATGCGCGGCTTCCCCGCTCGCAGGCGTCTTGCTCTTTGGCGAAGACGATGCGACCGCAGACCTCGCCGAGCACGTGATTAAGCCGACTTTGGTCCACATTGCTGCAGCCCTCGCTCAGACTGGCATCCTCGCACCTGCACTGGCAGTCTCAGCACCCGAACTTTGGCTTCCGGCCTCCACCTCGGATGGTCGCACCGTGTATCCCATCGAATGGTCCCTGGTCTATGGGCAGTCGCTCCCGGCTGCATCGGCAGCCGGCAATGCCGCCGGCCGAACCGCCGAGGCCATGGCCGTTGCTCTCCTTGATGCCGACGTTGCCCACACACTCTCTGCGGCTCACTCGGAGCCATCACGCGTTGTTCCGCTCGTGGCACGCGCCGCAGCGCGCGGGTACTGGACCCTGCTCGAGCGTCTGGTCGGCGCAGGCGCCCTTCTCGATGACTCAGCAGTCGTCCCAAGCAACGAGCAGTGGAGCTACGCCGACCGGGCGCAGAGCCTCTGGCACATCCTCCACTTTGCTGCTGCCGCTGGCCACGATGACGCGGTGCGATTTCTTCTTGACGCCGGCGCCTCCCCGTTTGTCACCGATGCCTCCGACCACATGCCGCTGTACTACGCCTCGGTCCGCGGCAAGCACGGCGCAGTCCGACTGCTGCTGCAGGCTGTCCTGGGTCAGCTCTCGCCTTCCGGCGACGCCGAGCCGTCGAGCCAGAGCCTCGACATGGCGTACGATGCCCTGATCGAGGTGTGTGAAGGCGGTGGTTACTACGCGGTTGTCGAAGTCGCTGCCGGCGTCTGGCCCGGCGCCTACGACGCGCTCCGCCAAGTCCCCCGTTGGTGGCAGCCGGTCATCGAAGGTGCCGTTCGTGCGGGCTCGGTTCGCGCTCTCACCGTTCTCCTTGATGCCCTCGACGACGCCGACGTAGCCTGGGCGAGCTACACCTCGCCAGGCTCGGGCTCGCCACTTTTGTACCAAGCTGCCAGCCGCGGGCGGCTCGGCGCGTGCATGGTCCTCATCAAGCGCGGCGCTGACCTTGCCCTCGGTTTCACCACAGCCCATGGTGAGACTGTCCTCCACTGGATGTACGCTCACGGCATGGTTCTGGCGCTGGCAGCCATCGAGCACGCTGTGTCCGGCGATCCTGACCTGCGTGCTGCGCTCGACAAAGCCCGGTCAGGTCCCGCTGCCGAGAGTCTGCGGGTTTACGCAGCAGGAATGGGTCATGCAAGCCTTGTCGGCGGCATCCGGGACGACGCTGAGCTACAGGGCTGGTTCTCGCGGCAAATGGCCGCCAACGCGGTCACGATTGCCACTGGCCACGCGGAGGACAGTAGTGCAAAAGCCTCTGCAGTTGCTCCTGCTGCCTCCATGGGCTCGCTCGTCGCCGCAGCACGAAGTGGCGCCTTGGCTGTTGTCGAGGCCCGGCTGGCCGCCGGCGATCTCGCAAACGGCACTAGTCGCAGTGAGAGCCCGCTCATTGCTGCATCTCGGATGGGTCATACCAAAGTTGTCGCTGCCCTCCTCCGCGCCGGCGCCGCAGTCGACCGGAGCTGCATGTGCCTTCCGAGCACCGCGCTCCTTGCAGCGCTCGACGGGCGCCACGAGGACACAGCCGCAGTCCTGCTAGAGGCCGGCGCGTCGCCGCGGCGCGCCGATGCAGAGACCGGAAATACCCCGCTGCATGTGGCGGCAACTCACGGTCTCTATGACAGCGTGATGCGGCTGTTCATGCTCGGCGCCCCGCTTGACGCCCGCAACAAGCTCGGCAAGTCGCCGATGTATTATGCGGTCGCCATGGGCCACGCGCCAGTCGTCCAGCTCCTACGTGAAGAGGGTGTCGAGCTCGGTGACGACGAGGACGCAGTTGTCCAGCCGAGAATGGCCGGTCTGGCGTCACATGCGGCTGCCCTCGACGTCGATGGCTCTGCTGCCGCCTCACGCCTCACGGCAGCCGACGTCCGCCACGTCGTCGACCTCGAGCGCCGTGCCGCCTCGCCTGCTCACGCTCCGAGTGCGACAACTCACTCCACGCGCTTGGCTGCCATTTCAGATATTGACGCCGCCCTCGACCAGATCGAAGCAACCGGCGTCGGCGGCGTGGCAGTCGCCGTCGACCGAGCCTCTTTCTACGCCGCCCTTCCTTCGCTCAGCGAGCGACAGCGCGCAGTCACGCTTCTCCCGACCTCGCTCGTCCTCGGGCGCATTGGCCAGGCCTGGGAACGGCTTGGCCCGGACGCGCCCGCTCTGCGTGTCGAGCTCTCATTTGCGGCGCGGATCGGCGAGATTGGCGCCACTGCTGCCCTCGACAGTGATGGCGGGCTGATCGTCGTGGCTGACCGGGTCTGCATCCGGCCAGACTCGGTCGAGGCTGCATCTGACAATGCAATTGCTGCGGCCATCCGCCGCGTCATTGCGCACCCTGCCGACTCGGCGGACAGCAAATGAACCGTCCCACGTTGTGCCGTGGCAGAGTTGTGGTGCGGTTCTTGCGCCTGCGTTGATCGCCCGTTCTCCACTTTGGCTGTCGTCGCATGAGTGACCACCCAACCCCACCGCCATGCCCCCCCCGCCCCTCACCACCGCCACCCCCACATCTACCGCATCATGGCTCTTCTGCACCAGATGTTGCACTCCGCTCGACAGTAGCGATGCCGTACGTCTTGTCCACATCTTCCACTGTCGCCCGAAAACGCAACCTGATCGCGATCACCGCCGATCGCTGCCGTCATCGCCGCTGCCCCCCCCCCCCCCCCAGTCCATCACACACAACCCACAACCTGCATCCCCTCTATCCCTTCCATCCCCCCCCCCCCCCCCCCCCATTGTCCCTACCAATCGGT